>NC_086364.1:3198128-3340628 GCF_036324505.1 Eleginops maclovinus
AACTGTATGTGACCCGCTGACCGGCTGCTACCGAGCAGAGGAAGAAAGTCAGAGAGGAAGAGGCTGTCAGGGAGTGTTGTGGGAGAAACAATGAACAGATAGAGGGAGAGATAAAAAGGCAGGGGAACTCAGAGCAGGAGTAAGTGATCTATTTACTGTCTGTCTTTTTGTTTTTGAATTCCTTAAAAACATTATATATTTTTTCGGATTGCATTTAGAATAAGCTTAAAACTAGATTGTTATTATTATAAACTCTTGACATTGTAATAGTCATTATATTTCTCTTTTGCAAACTTTTACATATCCCACTACGGATAAACGGCAACTATTTCAGTTCCTGCTCTCATTTTTTTATCATCATTTCTCTTCTGTTATCCAGCAGTGCATGTACTGTTAACCTTTTATCGCTGACAGTGTTTATTCATAACCGAACAGATGGTGAACTGGGTTAATAATCTGCCACTTTTGGAGTTAAATGAGAGGTGCAGGACCAGTTTAAGGGGGCGGGGGGCAGTTATTAGGGATAATTCTAATAACTGCCTGAAATAAGCATGTCCTGTTTTACACTGTAATGCAAACCCGAGAGTCTTTGTGTAACAGAGAAAAGCGGTGTGCTAGTGTGTAATGGAGGAGGCTGCAGGGCTACTGTTGTACAGGACACTCCGAGGTAAAATGGATGATGTCTGCAGAAAAATATATATAAGGAAAGGGTTAGGGTTAGGTAAGAAATACAACTCGAGCTATATGACAGGTAAATATGTAACAGACAGCAGAGTGGCACAGAAACGCTGAGTGCCTCTGCATTACTCGGTTTTGAGAACTTATTATTTATGGCTCTTTACATTCTGATATTTGCTGTGAGCATGGTGCGTTTTCCACCCCCCTCCAAGCTCTGCATCAGATCGATACAGAAACTGAAGCTGCTGAACTGACAACATGGCGATGTGTTTACCACCGGGGGCCAAAATACTGCTAGTTAAGATCAGAGGAGACTCAAGCCATGGAAGCTGATCCTCACCAGGGGAAAACCCTCTGAAATATTACCCTTAGTGTCTTTTTTCTATTATAATGAATATTATTGTTGTTGTAATCTGTGCTGGAAAACAGCAACAATGCGATTCTTTATTCTCTGATCAATGCTTCTATTCACGGCATAACATTAAACCGTCATTTGGTGAAATTAAATAGCTAAAATACATGTTTATGACTTCTTTTAAAAGTCAAAATTATGAGGCCGGCCATTATTAAGGAGAATACAAGTGGCGGTTTCATAATAGAATGATTTATTTTCTTATAATAAAAATGAAATAAAGAGATTGCAGCGTTTATTCCAAAATGAAATAGATATTTTTCTTTTTCTTTCATGTATACAATGTATGCACCATATGAAATGCATGCACTTCCCAAATAGATGTAGCTCACCATATCATAATGTGTATCCACGTTTAATTGAAGGTATAATACACACAAAACGTTTACACATAATTAGAAAAAAGGATGGTCGTGTCCTATAAAGTAAAATAAAAGTGCCCAAAAGACAGAAAGTACATTATCAAAAATTCAAAACTAAGCAGAATCTAAAAAAAAAGTTACTGTTGAATTATTTATTGAATATTTAAATATGTAGAACCTCCAATCCACATTTTAAGTTCTTTTTTAATGGTTTCTGTGTTTTCTATAGTGATTTGTTTAAAATTTAACTTTCTGCGTTACTCTCTCAGGGACCTTCGGCAGCCCCGGGCGGCGCGGGCGGCAGACGTACACGCGCTACCAGACGCTCGAGCTGGAGAAGGAGTTCCACTTCAACCGGTACCTCACGCGCAGACGGCGGATCGAGATCGCGCACGCGCTCTGCCTCACTGAGCGGCAGATCAAGATCTGGTTTCAGAACCGGAGGATGAAGTGGAAGAAAGAGAACAAGCTGATGAACTCCTCTTCTTCCTCATCCTCCTCTTCCTCCACGGTGAACGGTGCGGAGGAAGAGGAGAAACGGACGGAGTGAAAAAAAAGACTGATGTAAAAAAAAGACACTTGAAAAGAGGAAGATGGAGAAAAAGACATGGCGGTTAATCCCTTCCCATTTTCGTCCAGACTTGTGTCTGCTAGGAAACTCCTGGGAAAAGTAATTTAATTTAACTTTCTTTACCTGAGCAGTGGTGAAACATTGACAAAAAAGGAAGAAGGGGGAGAGGAATCCTTTTTGGATCCCTCATGAAATGTTTCCAACTCTTTGAGTAGTCTCAAAATAGGGAAATCATTCGTTAGAGACTCGTGAAGCAACCACGTGACTGTTGAAAACACATCTACAAATTAGAAACACAAAAATGACTTAAAATGTGAGAGGGGGTGGTGTTGTGTTTTAAGTATGCAGTAAATAAGTAACACGCCACACGTTTTGTTGCATTCCGAGAACACCACCTAACTTCTTATCCTACCTAGTTTTTATTTTTATTTTTGTCAAATATACTTCCTGTCTGTCAGGCACTTATTTGAAACTTAAGGACTCAACCCTCCTTTTTTTCTACTTATTTGTAAACGTGTTGTGTGTGTTGTACATTCAATTAACGTGCATACACACACGACGCGGGGAGGGAAAGCTATTTGAGGAGTGTATGTATGTCATGGTGTTCATATTTAAACTGTATAGAAATAAGCAAGGAAAAAATAATGTAAATGCGGGTCGGGAGGTTGGGGTGGGGGTGGGGGGGTTATTCTACCTTTCCAGGTGTTTTCCAACATAGAGGGGGTGTTAACCTACTGATGTTTTTCTCCAAACTACCTAAAGACGTTCAGGAAAGCGTTATATATATTTTATGGATTTTTACATTGTTTATGTTAGTGTTTTTGTCAAGTAATTACGTATACTACCTATGAGAAATGTTCAATAAAATGTTAAGTATGTATTGGTTAAGATTCTTCATGTTGTTTGTTTTTAGAGGATTTGTTTATAATAAAGACAACAGTAGCATTTTAGTTTTCAAAGTGAACCTCGAGGAATAGTTTCCTTTTGATTTAATGGCCCACTTACACCCGCACATAAAGACTCGTAAACCTTTTACCCTCTAAATCATGCACGCACATATTTACGGCAGAGAGAGGTAGCGCACGCGTTTTTTTTTCTTCCGGAAATGACAAGGGCGCGAGCTCTTGCTGATGGCCGGCTGCACTAATTGATTACCAGCCCAAAAGAGAAAGTTGACCTGTCCTCGAGCCGAGCAGCCAGACACGTCACACACACACGCACGCACGCACACACACACACACACACACACACACACACACACACACACACACACACACACACACACACACACACACACACACACACACACACACTTCACCCAGACAAAGTGGACAATGTCTTCGTGACCCTTTGAACTCGGCGTGTCCTCTGAGTGACCGGCGCGCTGGTTTCATCTCTCTGCAGTATAGCCGCTTGGGATTCAGTGACGCTAGCGCATAAACGCTAAAGGACCTGTTTTACCATTTAGCTGTTATTTCGTATGGTCGAGTAACATACACTTCAATACCATATGTGCCTGTGGCAACATTTGGTACTAATTATATTACCTAAAAACACACAATATGTATACTGCAGGGGCTGGGGTCGAACCACTGACCCTCTGATCGGTGGATCAGCCGTCTTTTAGACATTAGCTTATTTCTTGCAAATTATTTTCTGTGCCCATACATTAAAAAATGCACTGCAACAGCATTAGCAATCAACAGAAACTGCACCATTAAGTGGGGATGTTGCTCAGGAGGTAAATGCTTGTCCAACAATCAATGTTCTTGGGCAAATTACGGAACATTAGATAGCTTCTGTGCTACTTTGGTCGCTTTGCATTAAAGAGTCAACTCAATTAGATGTTATGTAATTCCATGTAGGCCTATAACACCTATCTAACACCGACACTTCATATATCAGAACATATCATACATGATATTCTAAAATGTATAACACACCTAGTCCTAAGCCTTTTTTTTTTTATTACATTACCATACTTTAGATTGTTTGAGCCTCTCAAATGCGTTCTGCATAAATACACTGCCATGTATTTATGTGTAGTTCAATATTCTAATTATTATTGTTATGAAATATATAGGGAATCTGATTTCTTCCAGTTGTGTTATCCAACTTGTTGTGCTGGCTACGCGGAATTGGAGTATAATATTCCGTTACAGGACATTAATAGACAGGAAACCCATTATAACTTTTGCATTTGACCTTCTATACCCCTTGGCTTACACAGAAATTGTATACCCTTAAATTAGACACACAGCATGAAAATGCTATTGTTACATTATTACAACACTCAATGAGTGTAACATTCTCTGATTTATTATTTCATTATACTATTTTGGAACTGATTTTTGCTGGAGATGTACAGGTCTTTCTCTTGTTGTCCTGCCGTATTTATTTTTTATATTCAGTTACTGCCAAGGTAATAGTTGACGTGGGTTCCCAGTAAATGGGTAAGCACACACAGCAGAAACAATTCAGACCTTGCTCAAAAATTCCAAAGTGGAAGTGTTGTAACAGACAGAGAAGCTGATGGCTGGCTGTGTGGTTATTGTTGAGGCTCCTCTTGCTGCTGCATTTTGAGCAGTGCATATGGCAGATGTTCTATGTTAAACAGTGAAAGGCTTCACTGTCACCCAGAGGACTCATTTGACAGACCAACACTTTCTAACTGCACACACGTGTTTGCTGTTTTCATGTTTTTGGCAAAGAATGGCTGAGACCTTTGTGTTGTCTGAGTATTCTGTCTACTTCTTGTTCCCCTAAATTAAAACAAGCTTTGTTTTAAGCTATGCCTCTAAATGTATGCAGCAATAGTTTTGAATTATATCATGAACTGGACAAAATCTTTAACATTTTAACTTAATATAAAACCCCCAAAAAACCTTACATCATCTGTGCACAGCTTGCAGTGAGGATGATTGTGTAGACAATGAATTGTGCTCACAGTTTCTGAACTTCAGAATATTCAGTGGCTGAGTGTATCCATGAACAATCTGAGCAGAAGCAGATTCAGGACGTACTCCATTCACAGGAATTGTGATGAATCCTAACAGCCAAACTGAACGGCTAACAGAAAGTCAAAATGAAGACAGTAGCCTAATAGGAATAGGAAACAAAATTGGGCAGAACAATCAAATCATCTGCTGCTTTGAAAGCTCATAGTCTAAATAAATCTGACTTCTTTTATCTGTTGAATTAGTTTTGGCCAAAGGAAGCTGTTTCGAGGCACAAATATCCAGTGGGCTGGTAATCTAAATATAACGAAGGGAATTTAACCAGAAGTGTGAGCCAACTGGGTCAGGGCCTCCTGTTGCTCTCGGGACATTTCTGGCACACATAGGCTTCTTTTTAGAACTGATCTTAAAACTGTAGTGAGATAAATAACAAATATGGCTTTTGTTTTGTGCATCCACTTTTAGAGCCTTCTGCATTTGTTTTATTTTGCCTGGTGACTTCCAGATTATTTCTCTTACAACTGCTGGTTCCTTTTGTCGACGTGTGACTCAGTGTGACAGCAGCTGTCTGAAATGTGGCCTGGAGCTGCACACACACATGCCAGAGAACATTAAGGCACACAGTCCTTCAAAGGGTGCATGCATTTTTATCACTTCTCACAAAGAGACCTGGAATCTGCACCATGTTCTCATCTGTGTGCATGTACATGTGTGTGTCAGAGCTTCAACGAAACATGCACACACTAAGAGGCCTTATGCAAACACTCACAGAGACACACACATACACACACTCAGCCAGACACACAGAGGCACCCTGGCTGAAATGCATCCCAAGCCGGGAATCAACAAATCATAAATCAGCAGATTTCCATCCAGTGTGGACGTCACAGATCAGGTTTAACATTCCTGCTCTGCAGCTGCAGACAGTGAGACACACACACACAGGCCAATCAGACACGACTCTGTGGCAATGGTTAAATGATTCTGGTTAAAGTTATGGCTAGTCATTTTAACAGTTTATTCCTAACACACTTCCTGGTTGACAAAAGCTTTATTATTTTAATCAGCATTATGTTTTTATATCCACGGTGTAGAGGATGTATGCACACTGCATTCAATATGTGGAACAGGAAACAGTTACCAATAAATATACATTAGTGTTTTTAGTCAGTTTATTGAATATGTTAAATGTTGACTGGTAATGTCTTAAAGAAGCAGGATAGTGGATAATATTGATTATATTATTTAAAATAATTCAGTAAAAGTAGATCAGTTTTACTCTGCCCTGATTGCATAACGGCCTCTACTCACAGATGTTTTGGTGCTACAGGAGAGCGTAATGATACAGTAAAGTGCCTATCCATTCGGCATTTGTGGCGCAGTAAATATGAGTTTATTTTATGACTTTTGACATGCCATAGATGTTATTTGATTACTTTAGTTGTTTTTAAAATGTATTATTTGTATTATTATCATTATTATTATTGCTATTATTATTATTATTATTATTATTATTATTATTATTATTATTATTATTATTATACGTAGTAGTAGTAGTAGTAGTAGTAGTAGTAGTAGTAGTAGAAGTATTTTATAATCTTATATATACTTTTTTTAAATGTATTTTCCTTGTAGGCCAATTGGGGGAGGACCTATTTTCTCAGCTGAAGGCGTAAGCATTGACAATTGTGTGTGGGCCCTGTTAAATATTCTATAATTAACAGGTTAGCACATGGTGTGTTATCACTGGTTCCTAAATTCCAAACGGTCAAAGTTCAGGTGACACACCTGAGTGATGCCACACACTCTCACAGGACAAAAGGGGAGGAGGGGAGGGAATATATTATAATACCTCACCAAGACTTTTTTTCGCGTTGCTCTCATTCCATTTCTTTGTTAATCAATGCAATAAATTATGTCTGCAGTAGGTGGCGCTCTGAGCTTACCCCCGGCACCTCCAGCTGCAGAATAAAGTGTGTGTGAGGGAGAGAAAGAGAGAGAGTTTTCCCCCGCCCCTCCCTTCATCATTAGAAACCTCAGAGCATGAATTACCTCTCCAAAGTCATCGGCGAGAATTTACGACTGGTCAACAAAAGCACGTGACCGCCTCCCCCTCTGCTCTCTGTCTCTCTCTCTCCTCCTTCACCTCACCCCTCACCTCCCCCACCACACACACACACACGCTCACACACACACACCCCTCAATCCAACACACACACCACCCCACCCCCATATTTGGACGGCGCATACATAGCTAAAAACGAAGTACAGTGCAACGCCATAATTCACTAATACATCATAAATCGTTGAAAGTACCCGCGTTATAACGACCAAGAGAAATCTAACAAATCAAGCGCCCCTTAGCACTCAGCTGTAAGCCTGCAACTCTCTAAAACAACCTAAATGAGCTCTTACTTTGTAAACTCGTTCTCGGGGCGCTACCCAAATGGCCCCGACTATCAACTGCTAAATTATGGACCCGGCAGCGGCGCAATGAACGGCGGGACGTACAGGGACTCTTCCTCCGCCAACATGCACCATGCTACGGGCTCTTACGGCTACAGCTACAATGGCATGGACCTGACCGTCACCAACCGGGGAGGGGGGAGCAGCGACGGCTCCGCCAGCACCGGAGGACACTTCGGGGACTCCCGGGGCTTTGGCTCCCCGGCCCCGGAGACGGGCTTCAGGCAGCCGTCCAGCTGCTCCCTCGCTTCTGCGGGAGACTCCCTCCTGTCATCCGGGAGTGGAGACAACAAACTCGGCGCCAGGAGCTCGTCTCCCCGTTTGGAGCAACCAGGAAGCGGAATTCTGAGCTCTCCAAACCTATCCTCCACCTCCTCCTCCTCTGGCGGTGGCGGCGGCGGCACGGCGCAGCAATTCACGGAGCTAGATGACGCTTCAGAGACCGAGGAGCTGCAGCCCGGCCACGGCAACCCGCCACCCAGGAGCGGGCAGAGGCAGGAGGGCGGCCCGGGGGGAGCTGCCGCTGGCAGCACGGCGGGCAGCGAGGCGCCCCCGCAAATATTCCCTTGGATGAGAAAGCTGCACATTAACCATGGTACATGCCGCTCTTGTGTTTACAGCCCATTATCTGTATATCAGAGAGCGATAATATTCATAATGTGGGCTTAATAGACATGTTTTGACCTGAGGGGTTGGTGACAGTTTGTGGAAACATGGTTCGTCTCTTTGCAAACACACTAAAAATATTCAGCAGACTTTTTGCTGATTTGATTTGAGTAAATTGACTGCTGGTTGTGTAGCTACTGTTCCCTTCTTTACCTGCAACGCACAACGCCTTTAGCACTGCGACAATTTAATATAGTAATTGGAATGTCAATAAGGGGTTTGAACCTTTAATAAAGCCCAAGCTGTCTTTTTAGTTGTGTGCCATCAGAAAGGATTGTTTTGTATGTTGTTGGACTTATTTTGAAATCAGCTTATCAAGGCAGTCTCTGGTTAACCGTCTGAAGTTGTGTATCACTGTGTATAAAGGGTATCAGGGTGACATTCATTTAGTATTTCCCTCCTGTCCGAGCTTAAGACACCGGATGGTTGCCCCTTGTGTGTTTTCTCCCTCTTTTTTATTTTAGCAAATTCCACAAAAACGTCATAAATCTGTCAGGGGAGAGGCGAGCCGGCAGCTAAGCCTGACCGGCTGAGGAGCGCAGACACAGCCGGGTGGGAACAGCAAGAAAGGGGGAGAAAAAGAAAGAGAGGCCAGGAAGGCTTTGGAGGCAGTTGCTCCTTTGAAAAGTGAAGCTTTATTACGTGTGGGAACTTTATTAGGGAGGTGAGACAGAGGACGGGGCAATAAACCCTCGAAGGGAGCTATAGGGAGTACAAAGAGGAACAGAGAGGGTGATGGTGAAAAGAAAACAGTAATGTGACAAATAAAACCAAATCTCTCAGCACAGTCTGTGGAGTGGAAATTACAAAACTAAAATGTGTCGAGAATGACTTGTGTCGAGAATGTTACACACCGTTGTTGTGCCTTTTACGCACGCTTGTTGTTATACAACTGTGGGTTAAATCAGTCTGTTTGTATCGTGTGGGGGGTGTAGAGGGGATAAACACAATAATATTAATACCTGTAGCTGCAATACAGCGCAGGCCAATACAACAAACATGTAGAAAACATGATCTTTATGAAGGTGAATGCTGCGTCAGAGATGTGCCAACAGTGTATGTGTTTTTTAAGATTATTTTGTCGTCAATTAGTGCCTTTATTGGAGAGACAGAGCTGAAAATGGGAGACAGAGGGGGTGACATGCGTAAATGGTCCTGGTTTGGATTCGAAACTGGGTCCTCCGCACTATAGGGACTGAGCTTTACGGCGGCCCATGTTGTGTTTTCGAACATTATTAGTGTTGTTTTATACTTGGGTGTACTATAGTGTATTGACAGGTGTTTATGGTATTTTGTCCACCCACTGTCAGTTTGCATTTCTAAATGGTAACCGTTTCTGGTGCATCCAAACGCGGCCGTCTAACACCGTTTTGTTCGCTCCAAACCCTCAGATATGACAGGCCCGGACGGGAAACGGGCACGGACGGCTTACACACGCTACCAGACTCTTGAACTGGAGAAGGAGTTCCACTTCAACCGGTACCTCACGCGGCGGCGACGCATTGAGATCGCGCACGCGCTCTGTCTAACGGAGCGGCAGATCAAGATCTGGTTCCAGAACCGGAGGATGAAATGGAAGAAGGACAACAAACTAAAAAGCTTGAGCCTCGCCACTGCGGGCAGCGCCTTCCAACCGTAGAACTGAACCCATTTTAAAAAAAAATCCACACAACCAGGGAAAAGAAGGACAGCAGGAAAACAGACATAAAGTTGAAGAATAACATCAGAAGAATCCACGGTGAGGAAGATGAAGAAACGTGTACAAACAGATTCTAAATCTAGATTTTAAAAAAACACTTCCTCTCATTAACTTAGTACTGTACAGCAGCGCAGCACTTTTTATTTCTCCGGCATGTCAGTCTTTGGTGTTTTAACGCGTACACATGACTGTGGTACTTGTATAAAAAAAAAAAAAAAACACAAACGTAGTGTTCCTGTATGTTGTCGTTTATAAAAGCTGTCCGGAGCAGAGGAGTTGAGATAAGGAAAGGATGAAGGATGCTACCTAATTTCTACTTACGTCCTACCTTACAACCTTGCTACCTACCTGTTGTTTATTGTCTGAATATCGTTTTAAGCGCGATGTTTAATATTTGAAAATGTGCTTTCTAGAGATGTTAGCATGTGAGCTCTTATTGTAAGTTGTTTACAGTCAATAACGTGTGTATAGCATTTAGTTTGAGTCTATGTCAGTGAGTGCTCCTATTTTTATTTAGGAAGCAGTGTGTGTGTGTGTGTGTGTGTGTGTGTGTGTGTGTGTGTGTGTGTGTGTGTGTGTGTGTGTGTGTGTGTGTGTGTGTGTGTGTGTGTGTGTGTCCAAAAATAAACAATCCATGTTGTGTATAGCTCTACTATTCAAAAAAAATGTAACTGTATATTATTGTTATTATTATTGTAATTATTGGACACATGTTTCTGAAAGGATGTACATAGATATATATTGACATTTAAAAAAATGTCCAGTTGGCTATTTGTAGTTGCAGTATGTTCATGTATGCCTGTGTGTGTGTGCGTGTGTGTGTGTGTGTGTGTGTGTGTGTGTGTGAGAGAGAGAGAGAGAGAGAGAGAGAGAGAGTGTGTAAGTGCGCGCATGAAAGAAAAATGGCTACCGTAAGCCTGTAAGCTTTCTGCCAATCTGCCAATGAGCTTTTTGTATTTGTTTGTAACTTGGAGTAAAAAAAAATCTACAATAAAGTTTCTCATACTCATGAAAAGCAGCTGCTCATGCAACAAACTTCCGCACAAATGGCTCAACTTCCTTTAAAGACTTTGACATTCACACCAGCCAAAGCTTCAAGCGTTCTTTAAGTTTTGCGTAAAATCAAGCGAGCACATTTGCGCTTGTTGCTGCTATGGATTTATGGAAATAATATATAGTTCATGTGCTATTCTGTGCCCATCCGCGCTCTGCTGCCAAACCCTCAGGCGGGATTCATTTAAACTTCTATGTGGCTGAGAAATATCCCACTATAGTTTTATTGGTCCTGGTTAGGCCAATGTGGTTTCTGGACGATTGGACGATTGCAGTTCTATCAGAAATTCACTTCCGTGTACACTTCCGTGCATTTTTCAAATACCATTGCCACCTTTTTGCGCATTGTGGTTTTACGAGAATAGCTTATATAATACGTTTCGCCCCCAGATGATTAGAGATGGAAAACAGAGAGTCGCTTAATGCGTAAAGACGCACCTAACATCCGTCCGGAGGCCTGCGGTCTGTTTCCCAGGCCCACATTTCTGAGGCGGCAACCTCCTGGGGGCCATGCTCACCAAGCAGTAACCAAGATGCATGTAACACACAGACATACTCACGCACACAAGGTCCACACACACAGGCCTATTTTCATAGGCTCTTGCTCTGCTGACCAAGCCTGAAAAGACAACAAACTACCAGCGGTGGATGAAATGGTCACTTTTATCTAAAAAGCCTCCCTTTTCCGCCACTGCTGGACGGGTTAACTTCTCCTGATTTCCAACTGTAAAACCAACTGAACTTCAAAACTCACCGGCTGATGCTTCTGCTCATACAAGGCTCTAATTCTGAGCTGATGGAGGGGAGGTGGGGGGGAGAGGTCCTGCTCCAAGCCTCATCTGGTCACAACCGCTATCTCCTGCCTTCTCTGTGTTTGTGTATGTGTTGAGATATTTTTAAAGCCTTCTGCTTTGGGGCCAAACTATAAAAAGCAGCTAGCTTTGACATTTACATGTCAAACGGATGAGGGTTTTTATCTCCAGTTTGGATCGTAAAGATCAGGCCTGGCCTCAGACTGATAGCTCTCACTGGCTATCCTCTGGTCACGTGGGGTCCATAAAGTTAGTTTTATGGTTTTGGGGAGTTGACAATGTACTATATATTTCACATTCTAGAAAGCGAGTGACGGTTTAACGGCTTAGCGGGGATCCTAAAGGGGTCAGTAAAGTGGAGACAGAGCGCGAGGGAGGGTGGTATGTGTGTGTGAGAGAGAGAACAGGCTACTACTACTGGCCGCTGCTCCGGCTCGGGTTCATACGCCGAGCCCGGAGCTGAGCTCTGTGCCGCTGTGGACACTGGGAACACCCGGTGGAGATGAAGAGCCAAGACGCACAGTGAGTACTGTCTGAAAGCTGTGTGCGAGTGCGTGCTGTATATGGATGGGGTAGGAGTGGGGGGACTTTGTAATTACCATGTCACTCACTCACTCTGTGGTGCTGCTGTATTAACGCGCGAGCTGAGAGCTCCGGTGTATTTCAGATTCGTTGTTGTGTCTGCTCCGTCACAGATGGAGTGGAATGTTGCGTTGGTACTTCTGTGGAACCCCTAATGTATGCATGTGTGAGTTTTAGTTTGTGCATAATTATCTCCCACAGCCCCACAGGAGACTTGATCCTCTGGTTGGAGGTCTTCTTGTGCATGTGTAACAAACTAAACGTTTACAACATACACAGGATCAGTTAGAAATCTGTACGGGCTCATATCAGGTGTCACCATGAGATATTCTTTGTTAAATCTGAACATGGAGTGCCTCCATGTACTAGTGAAAGGCTGCTGAAGCAGGAGTTGTTGTTGTTGTTGTTGTTTTTGTTGTTGTTATTGTTGTCAAATGTTTGGGTCTTGTTTGGCTAATAGACTTTGTCTTACTCTGGATCACAAGGAAACATGGGAAAAAATGTGTAAAGGGAATTCTCATATTCCCCCTGATGGCTTTTATTGCAGCATTTTTTGGAGAGGAAATCGTTTCTATCTCTGTACTGCACTTTTTGTCACTTTTACGCACGGTAATTGTGTGCGTAAGAATGGTTTCAGATAGAGGATGCATCAATAAAATGGACAAAGATACGTGTGTGTCTCTCTCTCTCTCTCTCTCTCACACACACACACACACACACACACACACACACACACACACACACACACACACACACACACACACACACACACACACACACACAAATGGCGTGTTGAAATGCGACCTTGGGGACAAGTAAATCTTTGTCTGTCCCCCGCCCTTGTATTTTCCAGGCAGGATGGGTGTGAGATAAAAATGCGTCGTGGATACAAACATTCCCAAGGCTCCTTCCAGATTATTTTACACCAGAGCCCTGGCCTCTGCTGCTTTATTTTTTGCATTCACAATCTCATATTTGTGAACCATTTTGTTAAAAAACAAATCAGCTATTTGCTGTGTGTTTATATTCACACATAAGTGAAATGAGACACACACACACACAAACATATATACACAGACACACATATATACACAGACACACTGCATTTGTGTTTAACTCAATCGGTTTTTGTTGAGGAAAAGCTGTAAATCAAATCAAACCTCTACAAGAACGGCACGCTATTGATTTCACTCCATAGAAATAAAAACAATTGAATTATTCAAACATATAAAGAACAAAAAGACTCAATCAACTGGAATACAAAATGTCAAGAAGAAGTTGAAGCGTTTTCTTTGTGCACAAAGTATTTTAACTCCTGACATTCTGTATCTGATGCAAAGATAAGTGAAAGTATTTTGAAAAATACATCGCTGACAGGCACACACTGTACCATAACTAATGAACAAGCGTGAAAGCAGCACTCTTTGAAAGCTTTGCCAATCACATTGAACCCACGTGACACAAGAACATCCTGTGACACTAAAGCTCAAATCCTCACAACTATTCACTGATCTCCGTTCAGCCTTTAATGCTAATGTAACACCTAAACACACCTTTACAACAATCCGAACAACACCAGGTGATTGAACATCACGCATTAATAATAAAAATAGGAAGAGGAATAATAAGGTAACGTGACTAAAAAAATGCTCTAAATAAACTGTAGAATGTTCTTCTAAAATGGGAAATGCAAACTATGTATCTAAACTACACAACTCACATCGGTTTGAAATCTGCAGTAGTAGTATTCGTTTCTGCTATATTGATACAAATGTGAAATAACATGTATCCTCGTGGTTGATTGCACTTATTATAAGATTCTTAGGTTAAAAGTGCCTTAAAATCTAATATAAATGCATGAAGTTTGACAATGTAAAACCTATTTTATCTTTTCAAATCAACAGTATCACAATTATTTTTCATTATAACATTATGGGTCGAAAACGATAACCAAACTATTCTTACAAAATATATAGGCCTATGTTTTAATAAGGGTGAAGGTAGAAGTGGGAGAGTGTAAAATGAGTCACTGTCCCCCCACCTCCCTTTAGATCTGTAGCACCTCGCCACTCTCTCCCCTGTGATGTCTGAAGCGGGACTGGAACTGTCAAACAGGCCGGCTACCAGTCACGCGGCGCCGTGCTCTCCTCGGCTTCTTATTGCTTAGATCCATCATGTAAATTGTTTAATGTCTCGTGTCAGGGCGCACGTTCATATTTCGCTAAATACCAAGCGGAGTTTCGAACTTTTTCAGTCACAATATGGCGTTCCTGCTTTTTGCTAGAGAGTTGTCAGACGATCTCTGAATGGAAACTGCCCATCAGACAAGCTACGTCACAATGAGACAATTAAGTTAATAGTTCTCATTTTGTGTTCGGGTGAAACCGCAACATGGCGCCCTGCAGAGGCCGACAAATCGGATACAGCGTGTGGAGTGGCTTATCAGCGTTGGCACACAATACAAAAGGAACCATGGCTGACTGAAATCAGACACGGTCTCTCATGAAATTAATCCGGATTGTTTTGGCAGCAAATGTAATTCAAAGTAGCAGACTGTATCTATGAAATGCGGGTAAAATCTCCAAGAAAGTAAAGTAGTCAACCTGAAATTAAGTGCATATTTTCCCTCTAAATGCGGGCTTGGTTTTAAGGAAGATTGTGTTATCAAAATATGTGTGTTTCTCATGTATTATGAGCTTTTATGCACACGTGTGTCCGTGCCCTTCTCTATTTTCAAGTGTCATTTTATGTAAATAAATGCACCTCTCTTTTTTTCTTTTTTTTTACAAAGAATTTCACACTGTAAGTAACCCTCAACTTAACCTGTTCTCACAGTGTTTATGTAGAGTACTTCACGTCTGAGTGTAAACCTCCCTGCCATGACCACACAGTTAATCCGGAGTCTAATAAGAAAGGAGGATTGTACTCTCAAACTCTCATTTATTATGCTCTCTTTCCGCATGAAGCCGGCCTGCTGCAATGCTTTTCCAGGCTGGGCATTCCTGGCGCCTTCACAAAGATTTTTCACAGGAATGTATTTCAGAGACAGGCACGAGATGAGAAAATGAAGGAAGACGCATTCTTCTTCTATTCAAAAGTCTTCTTAGTTATGGAAAAAAAAAAGTTTGAAAACCCAAAAAAAAAGATAGATATTTTCAGAAGAGAGTTTCGATTCCCAAATTAAAATTGCCCTTTAAATGAAAAGGTTGACCTTTTTTTGTCTTGGGGTTATTCCACATTATTCCATTATTAAGATAATAATAATAATAATAATAATAATAATAATAATAATAATAATAATAATAATAATAATAATAATAATAATAATAAAAACAATACAATTATTAATTGGTGCTTAATTTATGCGTAATTGTGTCCAGTATATCTTTTGAATTCGCCCCTCACGACGAAAATTGATTTTGTACATCCGGTGTGTGTGTGTGTGTGTGTGTGTGTGTGTGTGTGTGTGTGTGTGTGTCTGTGTGTGTGTCTGTCTGTCTGTGTCTGTGTGTGGGGCCACCTGGGTTCTTGAGGAAGTTTCAGTTCAATAAACAGGAAGGCGCAAAAAAGTCCACATTTCATTTTTCATCAACTTCCTCCTTTTAATGATGATACAGGAAGACTCCCACCAGCGACCCCCACTCCTTACCAGGCCTCTCCACACACACACACACACAGGGACACGCGTGACACAAATGTAGTTCCTCTCCATGTCGGGGGTATAGAGGGAGGCTGTTTCATGGGAAGGTGCAGCTCTTTTGTTTTTGGGCTGTGTGTCATCTGTTTCCCGTGTGTGTACACAGGGCAGCTCCAGCCTGCAGAGCCGCTTCTCCTCACCATTGTGTGTGTGTTATGTGCATTATGGGTATTATGTGTAGGGCTTGTTGCTCCTTTGAACCTGTCCAGGCTGTCACAAGGCGCTGACTTTGGCTTTGCAGTGTGTGTTGGTGATGATAAGTGGGGTGAGTAACTCCTGCAACTGGTGCTTTTTTCATTCCAAGGTGTGTTTGCTGTGTGTGAGACAGAGTCGCAGGCTTTGTGAAGGCGGGTGTGTGTTTTGTGGGTTTATTGGCAGAGGGGACTGAGTCGTGCATGGGAAGATCCTTTGAGGCTTTTTGTGCACAGCACTTCTTTGTGTCACTTGTGGTTCCTTTTTTGTCTCATTTGACAATTTAAGGCCTTTAATTCCAAGTTTTATATATTTATATGAAATTTGAGTGAGGATATAGTGAAGCCTAGTCTATAAATGAAAAAAACATGTAGGCTTACTATTCCATGTCCTTTGAAAAAGTGTGTGTGTGTGCGTTTTTGGCACACACACACACACACACACACACACACACACACACACACACACACACACACACACACACACACACACACACACACACACACACACACACACACACACACAGTTTTTTCATTCGCAGCATCTCATGTGATTGCTTTGCGTTTAAATCGGCATTTGTGAGGCCTTAATGTCTCTGCATACTGATAGGGGTGAACCGCGCGTCCAAGGCTCATGAATTATGCACGAGCAGGAGTCATCGTGAGGTCAGCAGACAGGCTCGAGCCAGAAAAGCGCAAAGTGAAGACAGCATACCCCCCCCCCCCCCCCCTGTGTGTGTCTGTTCGTTTACTTCAACAACACAGGGGAAAGGAATGAACAACTGGCTGCTTTTATTTATCAGTCTGTGTTCCCCATTTCCGGGTGAGAAGGAGAGGATGTTTACCTGACACAAACACAGAACTTCCACAATTTACAGCAGGGTAAATAACAACAAGCCACGCCTGACACCAGAGACATGGGGACATATAATATGTGGAAAAACAAAATACAATCGTGCACCAATTAAATGCCATGAACTGACTACATGTCTTTTTTTTATGTAGACCTGTCACCTGGGCTGGCCTGGAAGTTATTCTAAAAAGTGCTGGGAATAGTTTATGCTGGGAATAAAAACAGAAGAGCTTGTGTTTTCTTTGCCGATAAAAGGCTGATAACCCTGCAAATATGTAATAGTACAGGTCAGGTCATATACTTCTTAGTTACACTGAGAAATAGACTATAGGGATGTTGGATTAAAACCAATCAATCAATCAACCAATTTTATTTGTTTAGTCCTATATCACTAAACATACATTTGTCTCAGGGGACTTTAAAGTGTCTACAGCAGACACCCTCGGAAAACCTTTTTAAATGTATTTATATGTAATATTGCAACTCGGGCGGGGGAGTCTTTAGACTTAAGACAAAACAACCTGCCAAATAAAGGACATTAATTAAGCAACAATAATAAATCAACAGATTTACATTCAGAATCAGAATCAGAAACACTTTATTCATCCCAAACTGGGAAATGTTTTCGTTGCAGCAGCCAAATACAATATGAAGCATAACAAATAACTAGAAATACAAATAAGAAATAAACAGATGTACAAATAGTTCAATGCAATGGAATATTAAGTACAATATAATATAAATGTACAATGTTGAGTGTCAATTATCCATTGTGTTACATTTGATTAGTGAAAATGCAACTACCACTAATACTATTACTACTAGTGGCATTACTTGTTGTTGAAAACAGTCCACAACATACATTTTGAGGCGAATGTGACATTTTTCGACAATGCATGTTCATGTCTTTTTACGTTGCAATGGTGTTGTTTGTGCATATAAATCTTACTTCTTTTTTGTTAACATTTCTTTGTGCAAGCTGTTTTTTTCTGAATTTTGAAACAATGAGGTTTTTTAAAAGTGATAGGGACAAAATCAGCCATGTACAAAAAATGTCGTCCGTATGTCTATGCTATTACTACTGCTACTAAATAAATCGATTATTAATAATAACAATAATAATAACAATAGTAATATGTAATATTGAACTATCTTTATTTACTACTTAGTGCAAGAATGGATGAGCAGAAGCCCACTTTACTCGCCATTACATTTGAAATAGTTTTTAAAGGTTTTATTTTTGGTCCTTTTTTACAACCTAATTCCTCTGTTTTATTGAATGGAGCATTACACACCAAAGCAATTTTTGTTTTTTTCAAACATCCTTGGAAAAATCCCTGATTGTGATTCTGATGGTTTTACTGTGTGCCTCATATATTCTCCCACAGAATGCAGCTCTCTCGCACCGCCACCAGAGCCCGCTTTAGACCAGGACAGAGAGCTCGAGAGCCCCCGCGATGCCCTCTCTGTTCCGACCTCCCTCCCAGCACGCGCCCCCGTCCTTTAGAATCCTAACTGACGATAACCTGCAACACCCCCGCCTCTGCCTCGCTGTTAAAATACACAACTGTCACAACTGTCACCGTGTTCCCAGCTGATTAATGGAGAGAGCTCCGAGTATATCTGTAGCTGTAGGTACAGAGAGAGGTAACAAATGCCACCTTAAGGAGGCGATTCATTCCTGCTCTTTAAGGCGTTATGTCTTAATGCTATTTAAGTATGGAATGCCAACAGTGCCATAAAACGCCACTTTCAACACATTTTGCAAAACGCTGATTACTAATTCAGCTGAACAGCTACAGGCTTAGTGTGAAACACAACCCTGGCAAACATCCAGATTTAGTCCCCAGTACACTGACAGTGTCCTTTACTGCTCTAGTCCTTCTGCCCGAGGGCAAGGGAACAGCCTGACTGGAAGTCAGAGCTGATAGTCAGCCTCCAGTATGGGTTCATGGAGTTGAAGGGTCAAAAGTTCACAATCGTGCGTGAGTTCCGCCCTCGCCTCTCCTCACTCACTCCAATGCAGGCCAATTGCTGTATGTCAAAGGCAAAAAAGGGAGGGAGAGAGAGGAGCGAGTGGGTACAGATGAGAGAAATGATAGCAGGAGGCAAAGGAGAGGTGAAGGCCTGACCTTCCCTTCCCTTCCCCGGTAACAAAAGCAAAGCTCCCCCCCACCGGCGCAATGTACAGAGAGAGATGAAGGGAGAAGAAAGACAGGAAAAATGGAGGGGTGGAAGGTGGTGGTGGGAGGGCGGAAGGTATTCGGTGACATAGAGGTGGGTGGATGGCTGGGGGGTGCAGGTGTTTGGCTACACATGTGGTTCACACCAGTTAACATTTGTGTTTCATATGGAGTCACTTTCTGCTCTATGAATATACAGTGTGATATTTTGGCCATGGGCAACGGCCTGAGCTGAAGGAAACAGCTAACCAAAATATGAAAAGCCGGAAGGTAGTAAGAAATACATAAATATTACCATAAATATTAAATTAACCTTTAAACTAGCCATATAATAATGAAGGCGGTTTATTTAAAATAGTATACTATCAATGCTTAGATGAACATGCGCAGGTAAGCATAAGTGGTTTATTGGTTTTGACTCAACACAAATTTTGAGTACAACTTTTTTTTGACATACACCACAGTCTCCTGGGAGCCCTTTTCTCAGATGCTACAATAAATAATAAAAAATAAAATAATAATAATTTCCATGTGGCTGTGGCACATATAATTTAATAATAGTAAGAAAAGGAAGAAAAAGAAGAAGAAACACTAGTTGATACAATAAAATGTACTTGTTTTACTTCAAATTTTATTTTTAGATCAGCAAAAACAATACGTTTGCAACCTGCCTCCAGTTTTTCATCTAGAAGTGTGTGTGTGTGTGTGTGTGTGTGTGTGTGTGTGTGTGTGTGTGTGTGTGTGTGTGTGTGTGTGTGTGTGTGTGTGTGTGTGTGTGTGTGTGTGTGTGTGTGTGTGTGGTGTTATGCCTGGTGCTAGCAGCTATTTATATTTCCCCAAACAATTTCAGAGAGTAAAGCAAAGCAGAACTCTTCCTCTCCTCAGCCTTATCAGCTGAACCCTGTCAAAAGTAAACTCCTATCTCACAAGCCAACCCAAAAATATTACTTTCCTTATCTGATTTTTCCACTGCATGATTAATGTCTGGTCCTGTTTACTTTTCTAGCTGAGAATGATGAGCCTCGAAAATTCTTCTTCTTCCATTGTTATTCTGTCCATTTAATTATTAATAATAATAATAATAAGGGTAAGAATAATAATAACTTGAACAAAGTTGAGGACATATCCAAATCCTCTATTCTTTTTTTTTTTTTTACTTGTCTCCGAACAAACAAAAACTCCAAATCGTTTAATCTCAGCTGCTGTTGAATTGGACACATATTGTTGGAGCAGTGCTTTATGGTTAAATGAGAGAGGGGGGGCAGAGCGGAGTGGAAATGAGTCGCAGCAGAGGAGCAAAATGATAATTAAGTAAATAAATAATCCGTTTATTGACGTAAACACAGAACAGAAAGGTAATGGGTGAATAACTGCATTACAGAATCCGTCTGTCTCACAGTTCATCCTGAGTTCAGCAAATTAACTCGATTGAGGAACGGGTTTTCACTGGCCATGGGATTTAATAACGTACTTTTAAAACGCAACGCATTTATTTGAATCCCTCTTTTCCTACCAGTGATGGAAGATGAATTCATATAGTTAAAGTATGAATACCAAAATGGAGAAATACTTAAAATTGTACGTGAATGTATAAAAGTATTAGGAGCAAATTATATTTTAAAAGTAGGCTACTCATTACGCATAATGACCATTATGGAATAATATAATTACGCATGGGTTATAATTTGCTATTCATTCTAATGAACATGATTTTATTTTATTTTACTAGCTGTTAAAGGTGGAGGTATTTTAATATAAATGGAAATATGTCCCTGCAAAATATTTGATATTAGTAGATACAATTATTGAATAAATAATGTGGATAATAGAGTGGAGGAAGAAGTAGGCCTACTCGATAAAGTCATTTAAAATTGTATAGAGCAAATGTACTTTCCATTGCTGTTTGCTGTAGCTATATTAAACTTTTAGGATAGTATTCACCAAAATACATCATGTAAAACTAAATGGAAAATTATAACACATCAATTTCTGAGTCAGTGATGAAATGTGGAAATGACAGGAAAGTAGTAGTAATGAAATTAGGAGGGATAGGTGTGGACAAACTGCAGTGAACTCGATACAAATCCCTCCGCACAGAGTCGAATCACATGAAAATGAATCCACCTGATCGCTCCCTGTCTGATCTCCCGCCACTCAAAGCCGGATAAGTGCTCCTCACGGAGGGTTTTATACAATAACGCAACACATTATTCCTGCCAAATATTCCTGTTTAACTCTGAAGTGATGCTGCGGGTTCACGAGGCAGCGTGCACGGCGGTGGTGTCATTTATTATACAACAAAAGGGAGAAAGGAGAAATGATCTTGGGAGAAAAGAAAAATCTGGAGAGAGAAAGACCCCCCTCCTCCTCCCCTCCTCTTTTCACATCTACTGACCATTTTTCTTCAAAGTAATGACTCCAACTCAATGTAGTATGACGGAGAGGGAGAGAGAGGGAACAGAGTGACAGAAGGGAGTGAGAGAGAGGTGGAAATGGCTTAAAGAAAGGGTGTGGAAAGAGGGGAGGGGGGGCTGAGTAAGGGAGAAATAGAGAGAGGGGGGGGGGGCTTGGTTGTGCTCGGGGTGAACGGGAGGTCAGCGCGTCTCAGACAGCAATATTAAAATGTGTACCGGGGACGCGGAGTGACACGCCTCGTCCGTTAAACAAAGAGTGTGCCAAACTGGCAGATTAATTTGAAAACTTGAGTCCATGCGCACACACACACACACACACACACACACACACACACACACACACACACACACACACACACACACACACACACACACACACACACACCATCACAACACTTAATGCCTTAAAGAGCCCACAGTCTCCACAGCAGCCCTGCTCGGTCTCCCTCAGCCCCAAACCGCTCGCTGTAACACCGGGAAACACTCACGGTAAGGGGGGGTTCCGTTACCATTTAATGCCAATTTAGTCGGTTTATTACGAGCAATGTGACGCTTTGTTTCTGCTGGATTATCACCTTTAAATTCTATCTAACAGTTATATTTATAGTTTTTTTTATCATATGCTGAGCTATGCGTTCCGGATACAGTCGCGTTTACCGGAGTGCGCGTGTGTCCGCAACAAACAGGGATGTCGGGGGAAATGCAGGAATTGTTCAAGAAGAATCCTGGAGAGGTTAAAAAAAACCTGTGGCGTCGGAGGAAGAGAGAGTCGAGGAGCCGAGGCGTGAAGAGGAAGGTTTCTCTGCGCCGAGACAAACCGGATATAAGAGCGGAGCGCGGCTGAGTTGGAAATGGAAAGAAGAAGCAGAGGAAGAAAAAGAAGAGAAAAATATATTATCGCACAAACAGGGAACATGTCCGAGAGACGCAGAAACGAGAGGAGGATCCTCGGAGTGAGAGGAGTGAGTACAAACCAGAGGAAGATCCTCATCTGCATACAGTGTGTGTGTGTGTGTGTGTGTGTGTGTGTGTGTGTGTGTGTGTGTGTGTGTGTGTGTGTGTGTGTGTGTGTGTGTGTGTGTGTGTGTGTGTGTGAGAGAGAGAGAGAGAGTTCGGTGTGTTTTTATTGCTATGATGTGTGCGTGGCAGGTGCTTTCCCCGTGCTGGGAGGAAGAGGAAGACCACGTGTTGCCCTCCATTTCCCATGCCTCCTCTTCCTCCACTTTCCAAGACACTTATATAAATATTATTCATATTTTTGAGGTTGTATGTTTTGTTTGTTTTTTGCAAGCGTTTTTCAATTCTCTGTACTCACTTCTCTGTGACGCCACCAGTTGTGGCGTCACGGTGCACCGTAGACATTTTGGAAATAATTCAGATTGTTATACAATATTAAAGGCTTGTTATGGTACACGGAAAAAAACTGAAACGTTTACTTTAATTCAATGTATTAGGTCAACAAATTACACATTAGTGTATTAGGTTAGTTGAAAGCAATAATATTAAGTTGAACCTATTATTTTAGGTTTCAACTAACCTAATACAGTTACCTGAAATCTGTTGACATAATAAATTTAATTAAAGTCAATTTGTAAATGTTTTCAGTGAAAGCAGCTCTTCTTCGGCCCTAGATACACACATACACACACACACACACACACACACACACACACACACACACACACACACACACACACACACACACACACACACACACAAACACACAAACACACTATCCCTAACATGGCTACCAGGGAAGGGTGAAGACTACTCCTGGCCTGAAGAAGGTTAGAGGTCATGGACAACTTTCTCCCCAAAATAGTTTGAACATTTTAAACAGTTGTGCAACTCGTCTACATCATGATGTCACATAGCTACACTGCTAGAGATGCTGGTCATATTTCCCACGTGGCATAATGGCACAGTGAGCATGAATGATATTTCTTTCAATGGTTTCTGCTCTGCAGTTTGCATCCAGATGTGTGGTCTCCAGTTGATGGTGTGTGGAGTAGTTGCCAGTATGAGAGTTCAGAAAGCGGCAGTGGTTCCAGCGGTTTGTTTTGCTCTGCTGATTGCTGCTGTCTGCTTCTTTGATTATTAGCTGGAATAAAAGGCTCCCATTGTCCCAGACTTCATGTGCGTCCATTTACCATTAATTAAATCTGGGGAAGCTTTACGCAGAGCTATTTTTAATGTAATTTTCCATTTTCACCACTAATTAAAAAATTATATGTTAGGCTTGCACTGCAGGGGAGGAGGGTGGTACATTTTAAGGTTGGAATTACAGCTTTAGTGATTTGAACTTAAACTGTGTTTATCTGTAATTTGGCCCTTCATATTATCCATTTATCTTTGTTTATTTTCTACTACGTTTTCAAACTATGTGCAATGCTTTTAGTTTAACATGCTGCTGTAACGAAAACATTTCCCAATGTGGGATTCTACAAATTAAAGTTTGGATTTGGGGGATTTTATAAAGTGCAGCATCATGAGGTTATTCTAGCCTCTCTGCTGTTCCAGTTTTACCTGACATGCTGCAGGTTGCTGGCCCTCCATTGTGATATTAATTTACTCTTATGGATTTGTCATGAAACATCTTTCAATTAATACATGCCATGGGGGGGGGACAGGCCTTTGCCGATACTTTGCATGAGAATAACCAGGGAATGGATCTCGATGTATTTTTCAAACTGCACAAAGGAGCAGCAGCACATTCTCTTCTTCTTCGTTGCCCTGATAGCTTTTTCACCTCGGTCATATTTCAGAGCACTGACAGAGGGTCACTGCGGATAATCACGCCTTTAACCCTTCATGTGTTCATTTCTATTTTCTCTTTGTGGCTGTACAACAGTTAGGTCCCGAGGATGAGAAAAATAAATAACCTTTGTGCCATGTTTTAGGGTATAAGGCTGAAAACAGATGGACACATGAAGCTAATTTGATTTAATGTTTTACACAGCTGACGTTTGTTTATTCCCAGACATGTTGTGTCATTGCCTTCCGGATCTTTTTGAGGTTTAAATCCCCCTTTGTATCCCTTTATTAAACTAATACCTAGGCTATACAAATTATGAAATCTTACCTTAACGCACGTAGATTTAATCCATTTTCCAAAACCAAATGGCGGTAGAAGCTGAAAGAGAGATTCTTTTTCAGAAGCTTCGCAGGCAACCACTGACTTTGTGAACCTCAGATGGGACTAACTTGTTAGAAAGGTCGTAAATTTAGAGAGTACTACTTTAAAGGTATTTATTCACCAGGACTCCCTTGCTCTCCTTGAATATTTTATTGCTTTTTATTTCATCCCCTCCTTCCAAGCACATTTCCACCTCCGGATCATGTTGGTGTTTGAGCTGTAAACGGAATTGACCCGCAATAAAAGGCACATGTTTAAATCCAGATGACCTTTTCACTCACTGTATGTCATCTCCTCTCTCTCTCTGTCTGCGGGGAAACTAAAGGATGATATTTATAATATGATCGTTTTATTTGTGTGTGTGTGTGTGTGTGTGTGTGTGTGTGTGTGTGTGTGTGTGTGTGTGTGTGTGTGTGTGTGTGTGTGTGTGTGTGTGTGTGTGTGTGTGTGTATGGTTGGATAACAGGACTGTTGGTCAGCATGGTCCTGAAGTATCTGATAGGGTTAGGATTCTTAATAATCAAAAAACGTAAATGAATCAAATGGCAAAATAAAGCATTCAGATTGTACTTGTTTTAATTAATTTTTTTAATGCTTTTACAGGTATTATTTTTAGAATGAAGTAACAAACAGAATTAGGTTTTTTTTGCATCGTATACATAAAAGGAATTTGCTTTTGTGTGAAATGTTGCACTCATAAACCCAATAAGAGGGCTTACATTTAAAAAAGGAGGAAGTATTGAGCTATTTTAAATGCTATTTTGTTATCAAATAAAAGAAAATGCAATAGACTATTCACTCTGAGAATACAATATGTGCAGATTATCAGAATTTAAAGTGGCAGAGATTTACACATAAAGAGAATCAATTTCAAGTCTAAATCTCTCTCTGTGGATCTCTGGTTGGCACATTGACCTTTACCTGCAGCCGGAAACAATAACCCCCACCCCCACTCCCCTGCCTTCACCTGAATAGTGCCTGTTGACAAACTTGACAGAGGGAGGGGAAGTTCCGCAATCAGACACACAAACACCTTGATCGATACCTGAGATGGCCCGCGGCTCAAAGGGAGTTCAAGGTAAAGACACCCACATCTGCAGAGCATAAACGCTGGATTATATTGGAACTAAATAAAATAAAATAGAAATAATGAATAAAATAGGCAGAGAAATAAAAAAGCAAATAATAAAATAATAACAGAAGGGATGCCATGCAGAGGCAGATTAGAAGCTGACTGACGGTGCCTCTCCCCCGGCCTGAGGAGTCTCCGTGCTCGGGGCTTTTACTGTCCGGTTTGGTGATGTATGAGCACTTTTTGGAAGAAACAGAGAACAGCATTATCGCCTGCAGCAGGGAGGGAGTGTAAGTTTCACAAAATCAATGCAGCAAAAAAAATTACATTGTAAATATGGCAGGAAAAACCAGTTTAAGTAAGAGCACAAAGAGCTTTTTATGGAGTATGTATTATTTGTATTTTATTGTTGCTCTTCAATGATCTATTGACCTACACATTTGAAATAAAGAATACACCTAGAGTATGAACTAGTTTAATGCTTAATATATTTAAATTCACGTTTATGTTTCAATAATGGTTTATTTTTGTATTTATTTTAGAAATAAGGACAGCTTGATATATATAGAGTGCAGGTCTTTGGTCAGATTCTTTTTTTTAATTCAGTTGAATCAGTTTTGGAGTCAAGACTGCAATTCATTTACTAAAGTGAAGGACATTTATTCATTTATTCATCGGGCCATCCATTCTTCAGCCGAATCATTCAGAACCCTTTCTGATAGGACAGTGTTCCCGTGTGCCAAGACATTTATCTCTGCTTCCATTACGCAGAGCTCCTTCTGCCAGGTTCTTTTATTACCTTTATTTGATTCTTCTTTTAGACAATTAGAACTTTACTTCTAATTAAATATTGGGTGGTTAGATGGAAAGCTTTAGATATTGTTTTTACTTACATTTTGAAAACAATTTTCTTTCAAACGAATTCCAATTGATACAAAATAAGATTTGTTGTTATTGTCAGAGGCCTCCTCTCCATTTAGCAATATCAAAATACTTGAGCTCAAAATAGGCTACATAAGATTTTTTTATTAGCCCATAATTAATACTTTTTCACAAATTTAGCCTTGAATCTTGAATCTTTTGTGCATTTTTACGTACATTCGTTATTGTTACAATTTTAAAATATCCAAAAATGTAATAATAGATATAGATATAAATAAGGAAAATATGTCTTGGTTTTTTATACTGAATATTTATTTATTAAGCAGTTTCCCATTTAAAGCTGCATATAGAAACGTAATTTAAAAGGTGACTTTAAATCAATTCAAAAATGTTTTTTTAATTTCTTTGTTTTTGATCGTCACATTGCCTCGTGGGAAGTGTCAGAGCATTATAACTTCATCTGGAAAATATTTCTGCATGGCCTTGACAGGGGGTTTATGAAAGCAATAAGAGTCTATCGACGGAGTAAACACGCGCCTCCAGAGAGCCGCTGTCTTCTATATCTACCCTGTAGATCCGGATTTGTGTAAAAATCATTGAAACAATCACAAATTCGCTTCTAGGGGAGTATATAGTGGATTTATACACGACGGCAGCGGTGGATCCAACACGAAGAAGAGAGCCGCTATTATACGGATCGCTGCTTCATATTAGAATACAAGTCCCAATCACTTTTCAGCAAACACATTCGTACTTATTTCTCGAGTTTATTGGTGATTATTTGATTTAGAAACGACTGTTATTGTGTGTCTGTTCTCCAGAGTGATGAAAACCCAGTCCAAGTTTGGTCCATTTTATTTGTTTCGATCATCCAACAGTCGCACAGTTTCAAAAGGCCAATTCCTGGTTGAATTGGCCTCTTTTTTATTTATTATTTGTCCTGTTGAAAAATGATGCGGTCGACTGTACTGTTCATCTTGGAAGCAGGCGAGATGGGGGGGTTGTGTGTGTGTGTGTGTGTGTGTGTGTGTGTGTGTGTGTGTGTGTGTGTGTGTGTGTGTGTGTGTGTGTGTGTGTGTGTGTGTGTGTGTGTGTGTGTGTGTGTGTGTGTGTGTGTGTGTGTGTGTGTGTGTGCGTGAAAGGTTTCGATTTAGAGACGGTCAATTTTCTCGAAACAAAGGACTTGGATCTTGGATGTCTCCATCAACTAGCCTGTGTGTGTGTGTGTGTGTGTGTGTGTGTGTGTGTGTGTGTGTGTGTGTGTGTGTGTGTGTGTGTGTGTGTGTGTGTGTGTGTGTGTGTGTGAACATAACATAATTTTGATTCTATTGACTACAGTGTTTCTTGTTTTTAAGCCCATGTTATGTTAAGGTAATAAGAGTTATTGTAACATCTTTTAGGTATGAATGCTGGGAAAAGAAAGGGACTATTTTTCTTAAATAATGAATAAGGTTCAGCTCCTTATTTTGTACTGTTTTGAGTCTCTTTTATCTTTTGAAAAAGGATTTAGGCCCATTAAAGGATTAAAAGGCTTTATGTACAGCTGTGTTTTGCAGTGAACATCCAAAGCTCCCGGCTCTTCCAACAATGCAACATATTTGAAATAAAAGGCAAATACAAGCAGTAAAACAGCGCAATAAAGTATTTGGTTCAATGTTTGCGTGAAAAAGAAAAATGTGCAGAGATAAATTATGGTGAGATAAAGCAGAATCTACCATTAAATACTGTACAGTGGAATGTATACGTCGCTGTGTGTTACACGGTTATGCGTCATGGATGGGGGATTCATTTCCTTTTGGAGGAAAAACAAAGACTTGTATCTCTAAAGGGCAAATGCAGGCGTGCAATATGGACTTGCCATGCCAATGATGTTAATACCGGAAAGTGGAGGGAAATGCATCCTGTTTATTCATGCACGGCAAAGGGCGACTGGATTACTATGCAAGGGGAGTTTTAAAAGTGGAATGTGCGCCTGTAGGAGGAATGCTGCTTTGGTGCTGGATTCCTAATGCTAAGGTCTGCTGGTGATTTAGAAGGCCGTGTAACCTGAATTAGTTGATGAATTTTCTATCGATCCTAAACAAGCAAGATTTATCTCTGACACCGTGCTGCTGCTGCTGGGTGGCGGCGCAGGCCCACTCTCCCACTCCCCGTTATTAGGGATTTACAAGACGAACAAGAAAAAAAGAGAAAGCTTTTGCGAGCACACACACCCAAATATATACACAGAGGGTGGTGCAGGCGCCACTTTAAATCCCCCCGAGCACTTTTCTCGCTGCTTCTTTTTTTCTTTCTGAAGTTGCAGCCAGACGAATAACAGGGGGAAGGTTTGCATAAGGGAAGACTTGTCATACTGTTGCTCGTGTGTTTCCTGGCGTGCACGGATTTTGTCAGACGCGCTTTGTTTTTGTTGTGATTCTGCTCAGAACGGCGTGCGCTCCGATTTGTGGCGGAGGGATACAGAGAGAGTAGTGCCGGGGGAGGGAGAGTTTTGTAAAGACTGCGAATGCCAACAAACTGAGGCCATATGATGATGCGCGTGCGGGGGCCCGTGTATATGCTTAATCCCATTTCCTTATCCGGGGTCCGTCCCGGAAGCGCGCCATTGGCCGAGCGCGGTCACGTGGCTTCTTAACTTTGTTCACTTGACAGAAAAGTAGGAGGGTTCAACGGAACAGGAATAACCGAAGAGTAAAGGGATGAGATATAAATTGTAGTTATATATTTTCCGAGTAGGTGCAATTCCACAAAAAGACTGACATTAATGGCCATGAGCTCCTATTTGATCAACTCCAACTATGTGGACCCGAAGTTCCCCCCCTGCGAGGAGTACTCTCAGAGCGACTATCTGCCCAACCACTCTCCGGACTATTACAGCTCCCAGAGGCAGGAGCCCGCTGCCTTCCAGCCGGACTCCCTGTACCACCAACAGCACCCCCAGAACCACCACCAGCCGCGAGTGGAGCTGCCGTACACGCAATGCCAGCAGCGTCCGGGACAGCCCGCCTCGGTGGTGATGTCTCCCCGAAGTCACGTCCTCCCCTCAGCCGGACTACAAGCCACCCCTGTCCCGGAGCTGAGCCACCGCTGCGAGTCGGTGACACCCAGCCCGCCTCCGCCCGCGTCTTCTTACGGGCAAACGCCCCACAGCCACAGCACTTCGTCCCCTACTAGCACTCGGAAAGACCCCGTCGTGTACCCGTGGATGAAAAAAGTCCATGTAAACATCGGTAAGTGCAAACTTCTCTCCCTCTATCCCCCCTCTCTCTCTCCCCTCGCTGCGTCTTTGTGCAGTCAGCTAGGTGTCCACCGTCACAATCTACGGCTTCCCCTCTCACCGTTTCTCTGCTAGAAGTACAAGAGTAGCCCTTGGGTCGAGATTTACGATCGTCTGTTTGCAGGGCCAATATAATTACACCCTCCATAAATTTTTATTACACCTCTCCGCTGAGGTGCCTTTTGAAGTTCGATCTCAGGCTCTAATTCCTCGCCTTATGACAACTCAGAGCGAGCCCATAAGTTAGCTTTTATGCTTTGGTAATTTGATTTTAAGTGGCCTAGTTGTATAAACGGTGTACTTTACTCTGTCGAGCCCTTCTTCCCTACTCGTTGTTTCAGGGGAGGGAAAGTTTTATGGCAGCTGAAATATTCATGTTTATGGAGCCGGCCGTAAAACACTAATGTAAAAGCGAAGAGCTGCAGCCTGTTCTGGCTCTCTGTGAGCTTCTAATAGACTCTCTGCCTATTGCTTGTTGGGAGAACCCGAGCGCGCGTTTGCGGGGCGACAAAACGTTTATAAATGCAGCGTGATGCGTTCACTGCACCGGGCTGTTTAATCGGTAAGCAAAACCAAAACAATTTCTTGCATTTTAACCTTCGTAGTTAGCTGCCATGTGTTCGACATCTGACTTCATTGCATCGTGTTTGGTTTAGGTATTGGCTATTTGTTGAATCAGTTTGTGATTAAGCCCCCCGCCCCCCTCCCGAACAACACCTTCATTTTCAACCACTGAAAGAAAAGACTTATGACTGCGTGTGTGTCCGGCTATTTAGATTTTACTGGATTTTTTCTACGCTAATGTATAAAAACTGCAAGACACTTCGAGTTTTCCGAAATGCGTCCGTGCATGGCCCCCCCATTTTCGAATCACAACATTTGGACACAAGCGTCAGGATTCACACCGCCACAGGGCCTGCACTGACACCTGACAACATGTTCACTGCGAAGGCAAAGTCAACAATCTGTAGTGCAAAAATCTGCTGCAACAGCTGAATGGGAAAATGTATTTGTGGCAGGGTTAAAGAGGACTGCTATCAGAGCAGATTCTGTCAAGGTTGCAGCCTTTTTATAACAGCCGCGGCTTTATTTCTCCTCCATGCTCATAATGGAGGAGATATTTGTGTTTCTTCATGTGGCTCTATGTGCTGTTTCAAATAACCATCTGTGTCGCTTCCTTTTTAATGAGCAAGACATAAGATATATGCCAGATATAAAACAATAGTATTCAGTGCAAGCCAATATTGTGTTGAAAAACCTCTGAATTCCCGATGTTGCACTGTGGAAAATATGGCTTTAGGTCAGCTTAATAGTTAGGACTTTACAACATTACAATAAGTCCCAATTACATTATTATTATTCTTATAATAATAATTATTATTATTATATCTTTTTTTGAAAGATACCTTTTATCTTTTATATTTTGGACGTGATTGCATTGTGTGTGTTTTTTCTCTCAAGACAATAATATTGTGACGCTCTTTTATTCCCATTGTTGTCCCACAGTGAGCACGAACTATTCAGGGGGGGAGCCGAAGCGCTCGCGGACGGCCTACACGCGCCAGCAGGTCCTGGAGCTCGAGAAGGAGTTCCACTACAACCGGTACCTGACGCGCAGGCGCAGGGTGGAGATCGCTCACACGCTGTGCCTCTCGGAGCGGCAGATCAAGATCTGGTTCCAGAACCGGAGGATGAAATGGAAGAAGGACCACAAGCTGCCCAACACCAAGGTCCGCTCCGGGGCTAACAGCAACACAAACTCCCAGGCTCTGACCGGATCTTAGAGCCGCATAGGGGCCCCTGCAGCCCGGTTCTGTGGCCCGGTGTCTGCATTTTTGTTCCCAAACTGAACGCCGAAGCGGCACCGGAGCCTGCACTTTTGAACGGAAAAACGCCCCTGCTCTGGAAGGGGAGAGGGATGTCATTGCCGCATGATGTTACACACTAATATGACGTTATGATGTGGGAGGGGTGGGGGGGGGGGAGTGTTCCCATTCACAAAACATGAAATGAACAAAAGTACGCGAAGGAACAAACTGAGAAAATGACTCGGACGCTTCTTTGATTTTATTCTCTGTCTCCCCCCCTGCTTTTTATCTGTCTGTTTTCTTCATTTTTGTTTTACTCCTCTCTCACTTCCTATCACGGTAGGCTCAGGATAACGTGTCCTCGTGCGTGTTGTTTATTTTTATTTTCTCAACCCGAGATTTTTTTTTTTTTGGTGAAGATGGATCCTCGTTTTCATCTTTAATCATGCCAGACTCGGGCCCCATTTGTCATGTTTACTCGGCGGGTACAAAGCAAAGGGGTGAACCGCGGCTCTACCCATTACCCCCCACCCCCCCACCCCACCCCCCCACCCCACCCCACACAACCACTACCCCTCACCCACGCACGTGTGATAAATGGAACTCACGTTTCGTCAAGAGAAGTATTCTTACACACACACACACCCGCACACGCACACAAACCCACACACACGCGTGCATAACGTCAAATATTACCTCCGGTATGATCCAATATGACAGCAGGCAGTTTTCAGTCTTGCTGCTTTATAATTATTTGTGTTTCGTTGAATGAGAACAATAGCTTTTCAAATTTCACTTACAGTTATTTTTGAATTCAGTGTTTATTGTAAATGATGAGGACGATGAGGCGCGTTCATGTGGTCCGTTTATTGTTCATGTTGTGATGTAATATACAGGGAATTAAAGTTAAATTAAACCATCTTCCACTACCAATCAAACAGGGTTTATAAAGTTGCCTAAACATTAATATTCAAACCAAAATCCTGGTACTAATAAAACACATTATACACGCAGCACTATACAATGTACTACCTATTACCTCAGTTGTACTTATATATATTTTAATGTTGTTTTGTCCTCTTATTTTCTGTTGCTCGTTCAATGAAGTGACAGCTTTTCGAGCTTTTTCTATTTTTTAAAAATGTGTGATTATAATATTATTACCTGCAATACAAACTATTCATTTCTTGTATGTGGACATTTTGAAAATATAATTTAATTTTAGCAAGGGAAATGGGAAAAGTAAGGAGCTTTTTATTGCATGTCTGAATGGATTTATTTTTTATATTTCTTGCTCTTTGTCGTTTTTCTGCACATGTAATGCGCACACACTTCCTCTCCTTTCTTCCCTCCCCCTTCTGTCTGTCACCTTGTTTTAGATATGTTATTCTGCAAGTGTTTCTCAATTGATGTTATTTTATTTACATTCCAAAGATCAGTTTCTATATGATGATTATGATGCTAACAATGATACTATTGTTGAACATGTGTTACCTCCTCCGATGTACGTCTCTGCTTTTGCCTCCTCAGTGTCTACCTTCTTATTATTTGTAAATAGTTCATAGAAATTTAAATAAATGTCTAAAAATATAATTTCTCTATCCTCCTCTCTTTGTCGCAAAAGAACGATTATTTTTTGGTTAAAATTCCTAAATACACTTAAAAAACGGAAACGTTGACTTCAATTAAATGTATCATGTCAACATTTTTCACATAAATTTTACCTAACAATTTGTATTTAATCTTAATATTATGGCTTTCAACTAACCTAATATAGTTATGTGAAATTTGTCAACTTAGACCATTTAATTAAAGTCACCTTTTCAGTGTAATGATAGTCAAGAGGTTTAGATTTTTTTTAAATCATCTTATTTGTTGTATTGGAACATTTTCCTTTTTTTCTTCCTTTGGCTGGCTCCAGGAAACATATATTTCCCCCTCTCTCTCATGCACATTTAACGTGAGGGATGTATTTAAAGCATATGCACACACAATAAATAATTTCATTTAATTTCACTGTTGCTTTTGCCCACAAACGCGCAGAGACCTGTCTGGAGAAATCAGCAGTGCGCGATGATTAATCTGTCCCGGCCATGAGTGATCTTGGTACATTACGTCCTGTAATCTCGTTTTAAATCACAAACCGTCCCTCCGTTTCACTCCCGTTCTCCCGTTAATTTAACGGCTGCTCAGACGCGTTTGCACCGACCCGACACCACCGCTCCTCCTCTCCCTTCCTTCCTTTAACTATAAAGGAAAAAACCCCTCCTTTAATGCTTTAATGAGTGTAATTTTAGTTTTTTCGCTGTTTTCTGGAGCGGTGCTGGTGCGCACACGTGTGTATTATTTTTTATATATTACAAAAGGGAGCGGGCCTGCGCCATAGCTCAAACCCTGACAAGCAAATAGATAATCAACATGACGAATGGCTTCTTTTGTAAGACGCGGCTCCCGTATTAATTTTCATTTTCTTTTCTTAGAGCAGGTATCGAAAAATATGGAGCAGGAGAGGGGGGAGAACGAGAAAATAGCATTCCTCTCGATGAACTTTAAACAAAAAAGTGTGCCCCCTAAATTGGTCCGCTCGTATTCCTCGGCCCAGAGAAGATTCCCTATTACTTGTTGGCTGATTTCTCCCTGGGCCTCTTGCCACAGAGACTCCCTCTGCCCATTTATCTGTTTTCTTCCTGTTTATGAGAGGCTGCTCCAGCTCCTCCTATCAAACTGTACACCTAGATGTGCTCAACAAATACACAAAGACGCACACATTGCACCAAAATGGTAAATCCATAGTGGGCTTTTGAACCATCATTTCCATTGTTTCTTACAGCACTGTTCTTATTTAAAATAATATTTGTATTATTTGCTTCCAAAGGTGCGTTGCCATTCCCGTTTAAAATGTTTAAATTGTCCATAAATGTCCAGTTTTCTTCTTCTCGTCGTTTTTTCTTTAATTATTCACTTGGTTTTTTATGGTTTATAATTTTATTTGGCTTATGGTTCTAAGGTGTAATACTCTCCCCTTCACACACACAAGATTATATTTGTCCCAATTGTCTTATATTGGACAAACAGACCCCCTCCCTAATATTCACACACATATGTGCCTCCACAATAACCCCTGAAGCCTCTGAGCGCTTCGAGTCCGAGTGGAAATAAATGAATTTGCGTGCTATGTGACACCTTGCACAATAAAATCCACCGAGGAATCCTTACTCTGTTTTAGCCTCCCTTTATCAGCCAGGCCTTCTGCTGCTCATGTGAATGGGGAAGCCCACCCCACTCCCCTCACCCTTCTGAAAAAGTTCACCGCCATTATTTTGTAAACTGGGCAGAAGGGACGGCACCTCAAGAAAAATGCGAGAATTATACAAGAAACAATCATTAATCACTGGTCCTTCTTTAAACACTTCTTCTCCTTCTTCTTCTTCTCTATTGTCATCCGGCAGCCACACACAAGACCCCTTCTGCCAGGAGAGAGGCAAGGAACAGAGAGGCAGACAGAGGGGAAGGAAAAGAAGACGTCTTGGAACCCCCCTCCTCCTCCCTCCTTCCCTCACACACATAAACAGTCACACCTCCCCTTCCCACCCATCAGCTATTTTTTACACCCAACAAGTATCCTAGCATAACAAAAAAAGTTTTTTCCTTCCTCGTTGGAAAGAAGAAAATCCCTCCAGAGAAACTCCAGTCCGAGAGCCTCCCAGTGCAGAAGAAGAAGAAAATGGCATCGAGGGCTCTGAAACTGGTGCCATCCAAGGTAAGCACCTAACCTTTTTTTCTTCTTTAGCTCTCCTGTTCCTGTCTGATGGCTCTGTGGCGTTTTTATGGTTTTATTGCCCCCTGTGCATTTGGTGAGGTCAGGAGTTTATGGCCTGTGGGGCTTTGATTTTAGCGCAGGGACTTTTGGAGTTGCGTGTTTGTGTTGGAAGGTGTGCATCTGTTAGTGTGTGTTTGCATCTACAAATGACAGGCTTGTACTGATTTCTCGTCAGTTTGCACAAATGTTCCCAGCCCCCCCCTTTGCTGCGGGGGTGTCACTTCTGCGTCTGTTTGTCACTCATGAGGCCTCGAGCATCTGTCGTTGTGTTTTTGCGAATCTTTTACGCACAGGATTTGGTTATTTGGGTTTGCTATTTTTAGATTCGACCTGGTGTATTTTAATTCATGTAATCCAAATACGGTAGGAAACTTAACACAGTCGCCTATATAGGTTCATATAACTCCAGAAAATGTGACAGAATATGAATAATTCCTGGTTCAACAGAAGCTTATTATGCATTTTGTCTTGGCTGCGTTTCTGTGGTTATAAAGTGTTGCTATGGCCTATAGCTTTTAATGAGATACTGTTGCATGCACGCTTCTGAGAGTGTTTGTGTGTGTGTGTGTGTGTGTGTGTGTGTGTGTGTGTGTGTGTGTGTGTGTGTGTGTGTGTGTGTGTGTGTGTGTGTGTGTGTGTGTGTGTGTGTGTGTGTGTGTGTGTGTGTGTGTGTGTTCTTAATTTGTTGGCCAGGTGCTATCAGGCTGTGGAGACTGCAGTGGGAATATGAATAATACCGCGCTCAATTGGAGAGAGGGATGCAGTGGAGGGGAGGGAGAGCGAATAAGAAAAATTAAAAGAACAGGGGGAGCTCTGGTTAATGGATACTCTCTCGGTTGCGCTTCAAAACAATTTACATCGAAAACAAACGATCTGCAAGCCTCTCCAAATGAACTGCGAACGATCGCCGGTCGTGGTGCGCGTCCGCTCATCTGCTGAACCGACCACTCACTGCTGTTTGACCCCTCCAGAAATCAATCTCCCCGGGATTAAAAATAAAGGGCAACGGTTCTGGTTGGGGGGGCTCTGGCCTCATGGGGTTACAGGATGTGCGGAGAGGTAAGAAAACATATGAGAGAAAGAAGGGTATCGAAGGAAGAGCTGTGAAAGTGGAGGAGAGAAATCAATGTCCGAGCAGGCAGCGGAATGGTCGCAGTGGGTTCAACCAGGGGACACGCTTTTCTGACCGATGAGGTCCGCTGGCTCTGAAGCCAGAGGTTGACCCGTGTTTACCCCCCACCCTCCCCAACGCTCCTCGGCTCACACACACAAACACACACATACACACACACACACACACACACACACACACACACACACACACACACACACACACACACACACACACCCCTGCCTTCCCCCTTGACCTCGTGAGGCTGCCGATCCCATCGTTCCCTCGGACATTCCCAGACCTCCAGAGCGCCCCCGGGCCACTTAGTCATAACAGGCCGAGTTCAGGGCACTGTACCCCGGGGCACGGCCGTATCTACGCTCCCACACCCAGACAGACACAGAGCTGGGCAGAGGTCAGCCACAGGCCACTGCTGACTGTCAGCTAAATGAGGCTGTGTTGATGACCCTGGCTGAAATGCACCATATTAGCCTTTTCTTTAACATTATATTATTATAATGTCTTGCCCTCAAACAAATAAAGTTTTGGACATTTTGCATTAAAGCCACTTTCCACGTTTTCATCATTTGAGCTTCTGTCCCTCCATTGAAGCTTGGAGCAGTCTATTACAAGCTGTTGGGAGACATGCTAACTTTAGCATGTGCTATGAAAGGGTCCGGCAGGGCTGAGAGAGTCTGATGTTGGATAGTGTTTGGACAGACATGAACCTTGGTGTAAACAGAGGCTGCCCTTCCTGATTGCTTTGCTGAAAAGCTGCTGAAGAGCCTTTTTGTCCTAGCTTTCTATGTTTCAGCCATGTTTGCACACTGTACTCAGAGGAATGTTGGGTAAAATTCAGCCTCCATTTCGACAAACAGATCCATAGTAACATAGAAACAAATGGAATATAATGCTTATATTTTCACAGGCTTTGTGCAATTCAGTGATCTGCAGATTATTTTCTGGCATAGTTTTGGGGGCTGCTGGATATTTTCCAGCCTGGTAACCTGACCTGCAGCTGGGAGGGGCCGTGTGTGTTGGCGTGTACTGATTAATCAAAGAGAGGAAGGCATATGGGGAAAATGCTGTTGGTCAGTTCGGTTCCAGCGTTTAATGGTTCCTGTATTTTGGATTAGCCCCTTCATTTTCTATTTCACATTTCACCAGGATCTTGTGCAATGCAACATTGTATTGTACTATCTGTGCAATCTTTACCATCTTGCAAGACTTACAATGGTAACGTTTGAACTGATTTATAATACATTGCTTTGATTTCAGTCAGCATCCAAAGTTACGGGACTAAATAGTATATATAAAGATTTCTTTATTTTATTTCTGATGTTCTGATGCAAGCAGGAAGTGGCCCGAGTGTCTTTTCTCTACCTGACCATCTTTTTAAACTCTCGTCCCTATATATGACACATTACAGTAGTAACACACTAAAGTTGCCCATCTTGCATCTTGAGAAAGTTCCACAATGGTCTTACTGTCTTGCTACACAAGCCCCAGAGGTTTTTTAAGTCCTGCCCTCTAAAACAGCTCTGCATCACTCAGCTCGATGTTTTACATGCTGATCACTATGACTGTAGACGGCCATTTACATCAAATGGGAATCTAAAGAGCTACAGAACCACTATTTACCAACAAGAAGGTCAGAGGTCACACTTTAGGATTATGTCAGTGTCAGTACTCGAAAATAGAATAGTTTTGATTCTTTAGCTTAGACTAGGTATGGTTCTATGTATAAATGAATGCCTTTTATTTTAATGAGTATAATTTGAGATGTTTTTATTGTTTTGTCGTTATCTTGAAACATTTTTGTTTTTCAATCCAGCTGAAACACGTTATAGAAATTAACCAGGCCTTGGCTTTCAGGACTCAACACGTCAATGCCATTAACCATCTCCTAATGTACTGACACTCTGCAGGTGTCTACCTACATTTACAAGCCTGGTTTTGTAGTTCATGCCCTTGTATATTTTGACGGTAGTTGGCTAAATGTGACAAGAAATATACATAAGTGAGCAGCTTCTTCAAGCCAGAACATGCGTCAATACAGCTGAGAATAGTGTGGCATTATGCATGGTGCGATAGAGACTGGGAAACGTTGAGGGATTTGTCATAACATTAATTAAAGTAAGAACTCATGCCTGTAGTGCCTTGAAATAGGTTGCAATGCCTAGCTCGACAAAAGATGATGTGTAAAAACCAACCAAATGTAAGACAATACGGCAACAAATGCATTCAATATACTTTTGAAACTATGCAATGCATTTTCAGTTAATATGATGTGATACATGTTAACCTTTGCAGTATTAATGCTCTGGCTCTGCTGATTGATTCATACAAAGACTGTGAGGATTAGTTTGTAAAACGTCTTAGCTGGAATAGAGTAAATCTAATTTCTGCTTTGAGCTCATGCAGGTTCATTAAAATCACACTTGTTAAATGAAAAGTCCTGCTGCTCTGCTGCTGCACAAATGCTCACTGAGCTCCAATGCGGTGAAAGAACACATTACTTGTGTGATTTTGCAGCCGTCTCATCCCCTTTATGATGATATCAGTGCAGCTTTTTGCAATTTTTTCATTTCTCTGCAATTTTTTTATGTGTTTATATTTTATTTTCCTGGATGAGGTGTTAAGTAACTGCAAGTAAAATGAGCCAGCTCTCACTTAGACATGTGGTTTAGAGAGAGGCTGCTGTCTGATCTGCAGTCTGCTGTCATGGAGAAATTTGAAAGCTTTATGCCAGCTGATGTTTGTTTCAACAGCAGATTTACACAGGAAGCTCAGGCTTACACACACACACACATGCACACACACTAAACATCAACTTCTTTTCTGGCCTGGGGAGTCTGGCGGTGGTTTACTAATTACCAGACAAATCTCTCTCCTTGCGCTTGTTGCACTAGCCGCGTTGCCCGAGAAATATATTATTGTGGAGAGCAGGAGGAGAAGAGAGGTCATGGTGCAGGCGGCGGGCTGCAGGAGGAGGTCGTCACCAGAGATATATGGCTGCCAGGCTTTTTCTACTGCACCGGCTGTGTGAGTGCGTGTGTGAGCCATTTAAAAGTAGACATGTATTAAGTATTAAAAGAAAGAGAGCCAAATAGTGGCTGCCAAGTTGCACCACGCGCATTCAGAATATGTTCCAGGCTGGTTCAACATAATGCTGTGGAGTGTAATGTCAGTCAATAGGTGTTATAAATGATCAACTAACGAGGATAAATGTGTTAATTTAACAGAGTAAAAAAAAAAAAACTGTAGGTGTCTTCGTTTATATCCTGTTATCCTTTGTCTTTATGAGCGATGTCGGAAGGAAGAAAATCTTGGACTCCATTCTTTATTAGAAAAAAAAGAGTCAGCATCTGAGCCAAAAACATCAATGTCTAATAACTATTGAGATCATCTTATAATCACTATTTTTTGTGTTTTACATCAAATCTGCAATTGGGTCCCAACCTGGCAACCCAGGATTTTTATTTTAAAACATTCTAATGGTTGAATAACACATAGATTGTGTTTTTTGAGTCATGTTATGTCTTTCCTTTAGTTCCCTTCACTGTAAACGGATCCTGCATTTTGGCAGCGTTAGTACCTGTGATGTTGCATTATGGGATGGAGACAAGCAGGCATACAGTGTGATGACTCTACCATTGTGTTACAGCAGCGCTTATATCCGTTAGATAGGAGTGATAAATAGGCTTCTGTGGCTTGTATGACTAATGGTGCAGCATTAGGCCTGCACAGCGTATTGATACTAAAGTATTAAACAAGCCCTACCTTTTACTTATCAATATTATAATGACAAAGACTGCTCTTTATGTATTTAATATTAGCAAACATTTTGACATTGTGTAGCAACAAAAGAAATGTCTATTCACCACCAAACATTGAATTTGGACCAAGACTTTGCTTTATATTTCCCGCTTTAAATGGGTGCTAAATAAAAAAGCTAAAAATAAATGTGCAATATTGAAACTTGTCAGTGAACTTGCCACTTGAAATATGAATTCTTCTTTATAGGTATTTATCTCTGTTTATAAGAAAAGATGAACCACAGTCCTTTATGACCACCATTGAAGACCACGTGTTTACATGACAGTTTATACCTCCAGTATTGTATAGGTGTGTATTTTCATTTCAATAAAGCCAGATGTGACCTGTAATTGCTATCTGTGTGTGTTTAACAGCAATATTTACAACACAGCATCTTTATGTAAGACAACTATGTGGAAGAAAATGCCTTCAATATGTATTTTAAACAATAAACAATGCACCATTTGAGCCATTTTGCATGTAGCTGTGGCATGACATTTCAACCTCTGCAGTATGAATGTTAAAGCTTATTCCTACAGAATGTAGATTAGTTTGTGAAGCGTATTAGATGTAAAATAGAGAAACATTTATTTTGTATTATTATTTTCATTATAAAGCCAAATCACCCAAAAAGCATGCTGTTGAATTGGGATATATTGCAGTCTGTAAACCGGCACAGGAAATCACTCAAACTCAAAAACTAACACAGCAAGTGTAAATGTGAGAATGTAAAAAGTCAAATGTAGCTTCACTGTAACTCAGCAGGCTCCATTCGCGTTTCCGGTTTAAACTCAATCGGACGCTTTCACAATGATGGGCAGTTTAAAAGAAAAGTGTTTATAACTCAGCTGTGTTTAGTTATTTGTATTTATTTAGTATTATTTGTAAATATAGATAGGGCATGACTAAGGCACAGGGGCTTCTTCCGCCCAGTGCTCACGGCTCGTGAGACCGGGGGAAGACCTCACGTCTCGCGCAGGAGGACATATTTCAAAAAGCGGTAGCGCGCGTGCTGCCGTTTTGAGACAGATTTACGATCCGCAGTAAAAGGCGACACGTTGGAGCTTGGTAAATCATTCTCTGTCCTTCTTTCTCTGCCGGAGCAGTCTAGACCTAACAATAACAACAGTAATAATATAATGTTATTAATAATAATAATAATAATAATAATAATAATAATAATAATAATAATAATAATAATAATAATAATAATAATGACAACAACAACAATAATAATAGAAATAGAACGTCAGCAATGTACGTTTCTGGTGTATTGTGATCTAAGATGCAGTCACTTAATCACGTTTTGGACAATTTAATTTTAAGGCCATTCTCCATGTTAACAAAGAGACATTTTCAGTTTCTCTCTTTTTATTCAAAGCCCAGTTAATCATTAACGAGAGGAAGAATCTACCTGTCTTAATCCATCACGCACCAAGAGACCCCCAAGATCTCACACAGCCCCAACACCACTTTAATTATGGCCTTTTGGAATTATTCTGTCTAATAATAAGTGTTAAAGTAACTGTTTTAATAACCCGGAAGCCTTTTTGGCTGATTTCAATCATTGCAAAATGGCTTGTAATTTTCTAATAATATGCTGCATGCATTCTAAGTATAGCCTCCGTCAAATGATTTAAATTGAAGCTATTTTTTCATCATCCCACAAAGACTTATGCACTAACTGATTGTTGGGGTTTGGCTGCAGCCTGACAGAATTATAGGTGAAAGTATCTCCATCTCTGCAACCCCCCACCCGTGATAATTCGGATGTTTATGCTTTTGAAACGCTTTTATAAACGCTTTGCATGCGGCTGTGCCAACTTTACACAGCTGATCGCGCTGCTGTTGTCAGGCCGGCCCAGGTCTCTGCTGCTACTTATCTTAGCTGTTGTTTCACACTGTGATTGCTATAATTTATGGCCGTCATTACAGACGCCATCATCACCACCGCAAATGTTTGATTTCAATCTTGCTGTGGGTAAAATCTGAGGCGGAGCTCAGAATGCAAAGTTTAAAGGGATATCCGTGTGTTTTTTACTGCGTCGAATTAAATACAATTGCAACTTAAATGTTTAAGTGATGCATTTTCAAGATGTTTGCAATGCTTTATTGTCACGTGCACAATAGCTACAGCAGTTTTTGGCAATGCAATTCTGCAGTCGCAGGCTTCTTAAGCAATGGAACATACACATGCATAAGACATAAAACCATAAATTAATGCAAGAAGAAATATACATTATAAAGGGAATGGTGCAAGTTGCTCATTGTGCTAAATGCAACATCGAAAAAACACACACATGATTCTTTGTTGCTAATCATTTGTAGGTGTTCGTCATGTTGTACATTATATTTTTTTTGTTAATTGTGTTTTTTGACCTGCTCTTTATAGTTCTGGCAGATTTGTTTGTATTTGTCACGTGTTCTATTCGTCCCTTTATCTCAAGATCGAAATGAAAATATAAAATGCCTGTGTTGTTAGCATGTGTGTACCTGGAGGCTGCTGCTGCATTGTTTGACCTTGAAGTGTTTCTTGTTAGCTACTGTTAGCCCAGTTAGCCTCCCAGCCTGAACACTTTCTAACAGTCTGGAGCTCCATTGTTCTGCTGGAGCTCTGTTACAGAGTCAGACCTCCAGAAGGATCAAGCATCTATTGTTGGAGCCTATGCATGCGGCCTCGCGGCGGGGGGGACGTCTCTCCGTTGTTTCTTCCTGTCTCTCTTCCTCACCCTCTCCTTCTTCCTCCTCAGCATCCTTTATTTCTCTGTGTGTCTCTTTGTCTCTCTTTTTATTTCTAACAGCTCTGCTCTCCTTGACTCTCTCTTTCTAAGTAAAGTATGCTAAATGAAATACAGCGCCTAGCCTCTGCAAAAACATTAATGGGATAAAATGATGTGTATTTGGGCTATTTACTTAAAAGTAAAATATTTAATTCCGTGTCATATTATCTCACATAGGTGGAGTAATAGCCTGGCATTTTATTTATTTTTTATTTTTTTGTAGGGATTAAACGTTTTCTTTTCTTTTTGCACGTCGGTTTTTTCCCGTTGTTGTGGTAATGTGGTATTGGAACATCGGATGAATTTAAAGAATAGATCATATTGAACATAAGAATATCCAGTCACCAGCTCACATTACAATGCAATACATTCATTTGTAGTAATGAAAAAATAAAACATTTTTGCGCAATTGTTTTCCAGTTCCCTTCAGTCTGTTCCATATTTGCTCCTGAGTGCGCAAACAAATAGCAAAAACTCCAGAAAACAGTCAGATAACATATGTTTGCTTTCTCTCCTCCATCATGGAATATTTCCATTTGTGGCTGGGAACAGATACATTGAAATATAAGACAGGACAATGTGAGGAACCCCCTCATGTTCTGCCGACTAACGGCTGCGCGATGCAGAGATGACAGTGAGGAATAACGGAGAAAGAGTGTGAGGCGGGCAGTCATTTTTTAAAAACGAACAGTCGGTGACAATCATCTTTTATCGGTCTCTCTGTGCGTCTGTCACAGGCCCTGCTTTACCTCACAGTGTACACACACACGCGTGTGCGCGCGCGCGTTATGAAGTGTTCTGGTGTTGTTTTTATGTTTTTTTTTTATGTTTAAGTCTTGCAAACATGCACCGGTCCGGATGGGTCCCACGAACAGACACGCACGTTGGATTGCCCCTCCAGCCCCCCCTCCTATCCCCATCACCCCCTCCCGCCCCGACCGACACGTCACGTGCTTCATTAAATTATTAATGCAGAGGTTGCGGAACAGATATGTATTGGTCAGGAATATAACGCTTAGACATGGTGCCGCTCCGGAGTGTCTGACGTCGAAAAAAATTCAACTGTCCTTTCAAAAAAAAAAAAAATTATAAGCCCCCCCTATAGCAGTGGGGAGAGAGAGAAGAGGGGAGAGAGAGAGAGGGGGGAGAAGAGGAGACACTGAGAAACGCCAACAGAGAGAGAGAGGGGAAGAGAAAAGAGGGGAAGGAGGCTGCAATAAAAATAAAAAATTTGGACGGGTGTGCGTCTTGCGGGTCGTTGTGGACACCGTGAGTATTGCGGAAGGAAGGGGACTGCATGTGGGGAAAGCACTCATTTTTCTTCTTCTTCTTCTTCTTCTTCTTCTTCTTCTTCTTCTTCTTCTTCTTCTTCTTCTTCTTCTTCTTCTTCTTCTTCTTCTTCTTCTTCTTCTTCTTCCTCCTCATCTTCGCTGCTGCGTTTTCTGCATCCCTCTCAGTGAATCATTCTAACACCTTGGTAAATATTCACCCCCCAAAAATACCCATCTTTCGCCGTGTTTTCTCATCGTGCATGTTGCTGTCGTGTTGTTTACACATCACCCCCACCTATCATCATCATCAGCCATTGTTTATAGCGGTGCAGACCGGGGGGAGAGAGAGGGAGCATTGCAATATTAGCCGATGGCTGTTTGTATTTTAGGAAGCACTCTTTAGGATATTCTTCTCTATCTTCCTCCCATCAGTCTGCCTCTACATCTCTCTCTGCCTCCCTGTCCATCCCTCCCTCTCTCCCCCTCTCTTCCCCTTTTTTTTCTCTAGCCAGCTACTTCTCTTGATTTATAGTGAGGCAGGGTGTCAGCGTGCGGCTGCGGCTGCCATTGTGTGTTTGTGAGGGAGTGCTGTTGTTTACGGTGCCGTCCGCGATAAATCACCCTTTCTCTCCGCTGTGGGAAAAAAATGACGGTCGATGGAGCGATGATACACCGGAACGCGGAAGAAGAAGAAGAAGAAGAAGAGGAGGAGGAAGAGATCCCGCCACGGCCGCCGGCTCTCTTCCTCCTCATCTGCCTCCACACATACCCTTTACACTTGATTATTACTACACATGTTCTCTTGCTCAGTATGACTGTCTTCTGGCTCCGGGTCGTGAATTACTGCGGAGACCAATTAACGAGAGATTTGTTTGAATTTGGCACACTGGGCGCGCCTCCACCGCCATGAAATCTCATAAAAAGGACCTGCCGGCCATGCAAATCTCATCCATCTAGACAAGAAAGTGGAGAGGAGCCAAGCTGAAGATCAAAATTAGAGTCCAAGGCTGATTAAACTCCATCATAGTTCTGGGTTTTAAGCGTAAATCACTCAAATGCTTAAGCATTGATATTAGAATCAACTATGGAATGTGTCTAAACTTTATTTATATCACTAAAACAACCCTCATATTGTTTGAGTGTGGTGTTGCATCTGGTGGTTGGATGTAGAACAGAGGCGTCTTCATGGTGTCCAGACTGTACTCTGACTGAGTTCATTTTTTAAGAAGTTGTCTCCATCTTTCTCCAAGCTGTTTTTTTTAAAACTGTGTTTTCTTTGGATGTCTGCTGGAATGGAGCAGGGCGCCATTATTCATGTCAGCACTCAGAGGATCTGCCTTAGCTCAAACCCTTTACTTTGAATCACAACTTCTTCTATTTAAAATGAGGGCAGGGAAATAAGATGCAGTGCTGGTGGATTTTGTATTTCCATCTTTGCTACATATTTATATTAACCTATTTCTGTTACATTTCTTCATCACACTATGCTATGGAAACTCAATGACTCATTGTGCATCGGTTGTAGTAGCATTTTTAGCCCTTCCCATCGAGAGTCGAAAGTGGGGTGGGCTCAGGAGGGGAGGGATGGTAATTTCATCTGCTAATCTCATAACTCATATACTACACATGGCTGTTGTTTTGGTATGAAGCCAGCTGGTAGAATGTGCAAAGTGCAGTCTTTAATAACACAATTAAACATCATTGCATTAAATAGATACACAATTAGCTTGCAATACTTTTTTATTGGCATTGTTGCAAAAGCAGAAAAATGTATGTTTAATGGCATGTATGAGTGGATGGATGGATGGATGGATGAAATCACTTTTCACAATTACATTTTATGGGGCTGAACTCGTCCTCTTCCCTGCTCGTCCTTCACTAGCAGTGTAAACCTTAGTGTAACCAAATTAGAGCTCAGCGGATTCCCATTCCTTAATAATGGGCGGGTTTTTTTTCTTCAAAAATGTGTATTCCTGCTGCCCGCCTCGTGTCAAAAACAATATTCCGCCTCATTGCTGTGGACATGGAAAGGGGGTGGGTGACATGTGGGGATTTCTTTCTCTTTTTGTCATAATTATTTAATATTTGGCTGCTATCTGGGACTCGTGTCTGTTTAGGGTGACGTTTAAAATACAGTTCCAACACTCCAAAATGTAAGCGGGGACTCAAAAAACTAAAAAAGAATTTCCTGCACTAAATAGTCCCACAGTGAGGGTAGCGCGACAGCAGAGTTTATCTTATCTTATCCCAGGCATGTGTCCACTGTTGAGTGTGTTTTGTCTGCTGAGATAGTCTCAGATCAAACCCAGCTGAAATAGTTCAAATATTTGAAAGCGCGTTGAGAAATGATATCACTGCCAGCCTGACATCCATTATAGCTGCTGCGGGGCGGGGGGGGGGGGGGGGGGGGGGACGACTCCTGAGGCCTCGCTGCATTTGGCTAAATACATGTCTGCTGCACTATGATTCATAAACCAGATGTTTGTTACCTTGGTGTGGGAAACACAGATAGATAGATGGCGATAATGTGTCAATGCGCCGCGTCTGCGCACAATCGCAGTTTTATTGTGAAGCCGCAAACATTTCAGGCTGGAATTAATGTTTACACCGAGACCTGCTGCAGGACAAAGGCGGCATTGTGCATCCGGGGAATAAAGGAGGCAGATAGAGAAGAAAACTAGCCTATAATAGGACGGGTAGCTTGTCAGTCTGTGTGGTAGTATGCGTTTTTCTGAGCTGGAGCGGAATCGTTAAATGGAAGCGCTTAGTGGGATCTTTTTCGGTATTTGCTAAATAAATGTTGTGCTAGATGTGTGCGTTATTATTTTTTTTCATCTCATCGTTCACACTTCCGACGACTTTAACGGCGCTCTCTTACAAAATGCAGCATTGCTCGTTGAAAATGAGTACGCTCAATGTGTGTGCATGAGAGGGATTTACAAACACGTTTTTATATCGAAATTCAACCTTTGTTGTCGATGTGTTTAATCTTGATTTAGCGGAAGAACGTTCGGCATTTTCGCGGTGCTTTCCCGCTCGCTTACGCTGGAGAAAATAGTCCGTTTCACACAAAAAAAGCAACGAATAGTTGTTTCACGCAGGGATTTCATTTTGCTTTAAATGGTCAACTACAAGGTTTGACCCACGCGTCTGACTGACACGCGCGGTAGCAGACTCACACAAGGCTCATCTTCCCACTCAGCACTGTTGCTGGCAGCCATATTGTCTTCTTCTCTGTACTTTTCCCACGCAAGACATGTCAAAATGCGGCGAGCGACCATACACGGCCTACTGCCACATTGGGAAAGAGCTTTCGATTCAATACAAATATAACTCTGCTGTCTTTAAAGCCCCACTCTGATTAAACGAAGACCGTTATTTTATCTAAATCTCTTTAAAAACGCTGCTCGATTTTGCTTTACAGAAAAGTCAGAAAACGGAATTTAAAATTATGAATCCACCGAGCTTTTTCTAACACGGCTTGGACAACACATGAGCAAAAACTGCAAACATGCGTTTGTTTAAAGTTATGTCTTCCTTTATATCAATACAAAAACCCATGTTGACCTTAAGGAGACAAAGTCATTTAAAATTAAATAAAAATCTAGAGAAAAACCACAAAATATATTGCAGTGTTTACCCTTAAATTTCACATTTTGTGAAATGTTCCTTTGAGCATTCCAGCCAAGCAGTTAAAAGAGTTGTATATATATATCCAGCACAGGAAAAATAATCCATATCCACAAACTGCTCTATATTACGTGCAGTTAATCTAAATTTACATTTTTACTTCAACTACCTCCTTCTCTGAATTTAAGTGAAAAGAGAACACCATGGGAGCAGTGAAAGCAGTTCGGCTTGAAAGCAGGAACGGAGCAGAAATTCTTCAAAAACATAAATGTGAGCAGCGCGTCATAAATCTAGCTACAGCCGGACGTTAACGAGCGAAAGATTTAAGAGCGGGGAAATAATCCTAACAAAACCCCTTAACGTGTGTCTAAATCAACCATAACAAGGGCCACGTTTTAGGAACCGTGATTTATTATCCTAGTAGCATTGATTTGCTAAAAAAAAAAAAATACCCCAAAAACAATGTAAGGTTATCAATATTATAAAATTAAGTATTATTAATATTGCTGAACCTTTAGCATTACTTGCCTTATATCTTAAAGGATATCCACGCTTACGCTCCAGGTACATCCTGGCTCTTCCCCATGCACAGGAAATAAATCTATAAGAAGCCTCGAGCTAATTTATAATCGTCTGCGCGAGGGCATTGATTCAAAGCGTGTGAAAAATGAGCGGCGGAAAGTGCATCCAGAGCCCGCGAGCCTTTTCATTCCGAATGGGCCGCAGAGCAGCATGCACGAGAGCGATAAGAAACCGAGCCGAGAACCGGAAATGTGTCCGCAAGGAGGGGCCCGGGCGCGAGCCTTTTCCCTGTCGGTTCTCTTTCTTTTATTATTGCGGTTACAATCTAAGAATAACGGCTTTCTCTCTCTCTTTATTTCTACTGGTTTCGTCTCTCTCACTCTGTTGTGTGTGTGTGTGTGTGTGTGTGTGTGTGTGTGTGTGTGTGTGTGTGTGTGTGTGTGTGTGTGTGTGTGTGTGTGTGTGTGTGTGTGTGTGTGTGTGTGTGTGTGTGTGTGGCAGTGTAGGCATGTCTATACGCGTGGGCAGATAACACGAATACACACAGAGAGGGGGGGAAGAGGCAGTAATATAAGGAGAGCAGAGATTCATTTATGGTCTAAATTTTACCTGGAAATAACGAGCAATGGCCTACCACCGAGAATTTGCGCTCGAAAATATTCAAATCCAAACAATAACAAGCCAGTAACATCTCAAAAGTGTCTAAAATATCCTTAAATCATATCTTCATCAAAGGCTCAGAAGATACATGTGGCTATTTTAGATATGTTGTTAATTAAATCAGCAATTTCCAATGATGTGAGAATTGGAAAATATTTGAGAATACAGCCCCACTAACATATCATAACAGCTGACGTGGTGCGGGAATATATACTTCCTATTAAAATACTGTACCTCTAAAAACGAAAGAAAATTGTAGTTATGTGCACGAATCTATTCATTACGTTCCCATTTTACGCACTGCCACGACTGGGTTGGTGATGGAGTTTATGTCATCATGGGAGAAAATTGATGTTATTACAGAAATGGTTTGGCCTGTTTCATTCATGTAGTACTACAAAGTTGGAAAATATATTCGTTTAAGTTTGCTTCTGTTGTTATTAATGCACGGCTTCGATGTTTTCCCCTCAAACTGGTTGGATAAACTGCGGCCAAACTCGTGGGATGTGTAAACACCCCAAACACAGGTCAGATCACAGCGGAATGTGTGATCTTCCTCCCCTCAGCCTCTCCCCTCTTCCTCTCCTCTGATCGCTCTCAGTTTGACGCCATGTAATATCCAACATCTGGCCCTCGTGCATGCAGGCAGGATGGACAGGCAGGTCACGTTAAACCGCGATAACCCCCCTTGCGCACCTCAACCAGACTCACTGTTGGACAGGAAAACGAACCAGAACCCCCCCTCCCCCCACTAGTTCTATAGCTGTCAGTCCATGGCATGGTTGAGGCAGAGTTCGCGGTGTCCTCCGTATGTCCTATAGCAGCGAGAAACACCGGTGGAGAGGTGCAAAAAGAGCCAGTGAGTGAGAAGAATTAGCTTAATTAGCTTGGGATGCTAATCAGTGATCCAATTTTAATTCAAATTAAGTGTAAGTTTAATTATTTTAAAGATGCATCTAGAATATTTTGGCCTGCAGGCCAGCAAGAAGGGCTAACTGGACAGCAAAACAACAGCAGTGCTTGTTTGGAAAGTTGAACCAAAAAATAGACAGGAACCTAAAGAAGAAGAGAGGTACGATTCTGCTCATCTCTTCTGGAAAATTGGGAAAGGACATGGATAGAAAAGAGGACAAATAGGCGGAGAGAGGTAGAGACAGAGGAGAGGAGCCCGGGGAATACGCAGAGCTCTGGAGAGGAAACGGTTCGACCCTGTTGAGCACCGGCCTGCTATTCGGGGGGAAATTTGCAGCACAAGCGAAAGGCGGGGGGTGAGCGCGCGCACGCAGTGTATTCTTTAGGGTGAAGTAAGCACCAGCGAGCCCCAGACCCAGCAGTCCCAGGCAGCCTGTGCGCTGTAGGTAGGCTGTGATTGTTGGAGATTTATGGACGACGACTCTAGATTTATGGCTGATCCCAAACCGGGCGAGTAAAGCGCTTTAGATGCGTGCTTATGGATAACCCGGCATTATAACTGCAACCTCTTCTAACGCCGCACTATACAAGCTGTTTTGGTGCCATTTTGACTCAAAACCACGACAGAAAGACGCCAAATCGTCCGTCATTACGCACGAAATTACGTCCAAGGATTTCTTGTTCTGTATTCCGTTCGGGTCCAAACAGCAGCAGGTCCAGGAGGAGAGACGCGGACAGCGAGCAGGTAAGCTCCGCCGGGGATGCTTCTCGCTCAGTGTCCCGGTGTGTGTTCCCAAGGAGTCCTCATCCCCGCGTGCTCCACAGCTCGACATGTCATTAATTATCTGTGTGTGACCGTGGTCTGTGCGCTGAGGCATCCGCGAGGTGTGCCAGCACTAATGCTAGCCAAAAGCCACTCTTTTTACTAAGCGTGTGTGTGTGTGTGTGTGTGTGTGTGTGTGTGTGTGTGTGTGTGTGTGTGTGTGTGTGTGTGTGTGTGTGTGTGTGTGTGTGTGTGTGTGTGTGTGTGTGTGTGTGTGCGTGTGTGTGTGTGTGTGTATGTGTGTGTCAGTTTAGGTAGGTAACGGAAATTAGCTCTTCTCCCTCACGCTCTCTCTTGTTTGGACGGAGAGGTGTGCGCCCGGTGAGTTGCACGTGCGCGTGACTGGCAGTGAATGGACCTGACAGCTAGGTGTAAAGAAAGAAGATGCATGCTAGCACTGCTGTGATTTATCATAGTGTGAAAAGATTGCTTACTCAAAAGTCCCCCCCCCCCCCCCCTCTCTCTCCCTCTTTCTTACCCTCTTTCCTAAACCGCCCTCTTCAAATAGATACTACAAATCCACAAGTGGTTCCAAAAATACTAATTTTTCAATGCAAGCAAAGTGGTTATAAATAAATAGTTTTATAAGCAACTATTTTAGTTTCAATGAATAATAACTGAAGTTATTCCTTAACTCATTTGTATTCTCACGTATGTGCTTAGTCTCTTGTTTCTGTAGCCCAATAGCCCTTTAATGTGAGGGAGATATGAAACATACATAATTGCAATCTAACAATTAAAAAGAAATGTATGCATTATATATTATTTAATTATAACAATTATCCACTAGTTCCTCAAATTCCTTTGTTGTGAAGGCACATCAGGTCAGGGTACAAAAGCTACTTAATAGTTAGTTTGGAGGTATATTTATGGATAAACTGTTATAGCTTTCACATTGGATTTAAATAATTATGACTAGATTATTGATCATTAGGCCTCTGTATCATTGCATTATCCTTGATTCCTTATGACAGATATGAGAGACGCAAAGGGCTGCAAACAAATCTATTATTACATAAATGGAATGTCGGTCAGATTTTTCTAAATTTGGAGGCCATGAATCCTGAATGAAGCTTAACAGAAAAGAAGAGGTAACATGAATAACCTGTAGCCTTATAATAACATTAAAGCTGTATTTGTTTAGCATTATTCCTACACTTGGTGCGGCTCAAAGTGCTTTAACAACATGGCAGACATGACATATTAACAGAAATCAAGAAATTCAATTCAGTAATATGATAATAATAAAGCAGAATAAAAAAAGAATGATCCAAAAGTTCACTACAGATAACACTGTCAGTAAACTAAAGGAAGACAGTAAGGCAAGATCAGAATCTAGTATTTGAACTTAATTACCTTGTCAAATGCTTATATAGTCCATTATGATTTTCATTGTAGATTTGACATAGATGGTTAAATGTTGCTTTGACTGAGTAGGCTATACATTGTGACTCTCTAAGTGTTTTATATTTAACCTGGAAAACCCAAAGAGACTGTACATTAAAGGGCCCGCAGAGAAATTAGAGAGAAAGCTATTTGTTTTTGCTTTCCTCCCTTGAAAAAGTGGACAATTTCATGTCTTCAGGGTATCTAAAAATCATTCAGATGAAATTATCTGATAAGAGAAATCAGTATTTGTTTGAACTATTCAATCGTATGTCAGCAACATTAACACCTAACAAGTGTTTAGGAGTCACTATAGGATTTTCCTTCATTTTAGGGGGTCAGTAGCCTAAAAGCTGGTATGGGGGTGTCATATCAAGTATCTGGACAGCTCCTTGGGAGGCTCGTTTGACCTTGGTGGTTTTCGCTCACTTCCTGGCTAAGAGACTTTAAAGTCATGAAAAACCCACAGCGACTCCAACACAGCTGTGATTGAATTGATTTTTTCATACATCACTGACAAAGTATGGGCAAAACAGCGATCAGAGTAAAATAGTGTGGGAAGCACGCCTTGCACTGTCACACTGTATAAAGGCTGACAGCTCTGGCCCAGATCCATACAGACGCTTTCTCCTGCTGTAACAGGTTTAATAGCAGGCGGATCTGCTGCTGGGCCAAGTGGCCTGATTATATTACCACCCCTGGCTTCTCTTTCTGATCCATGTGTCATAAGAGGAGCATGTTGTTAGGAAATTGATATAGCCTTGTTGTATTGGTACAGGTTGTTCAACACTCAGTGTAATAAGGCCTCAAAGATATAAAGAAGCAACTTAGGGAAATCATTTTTTAAGGAGATACAAAACCACAAATTACTACCGATGCAAAAGGCTTAGTGCTAGTGTAACTGACACATGAATACAGGAAGTGATATTGATGAACCAACAGGTAGCCACTATATTTCCTGAAATTTAACCCGTTGGTCACACAACAAAACCACTGAACAATGAGGATCAGCCATTGGACAAGGTGCATGTCTACCAGAGGTAAACAAGGTATCTTGCTGATCCTGAAACAACACGAAAAGATAGTGGAACTGAGCTTACAGTGCTGTAAGGATGACCTATTTTTGTAGGCCGACACAAAAGTTAGAACGGCAAAGGCTCCTTTGCAAAAAAACATTGAGATTTTCCCTTTGGATTCTGGAATATTGCAGAAATATATATATTTTAAACGCAATTGCCAGAAATTAAGAGCTAATGTTAGGCTATATTGTTCACCACAGATGCATAACGTCTCGTCTCCACTGCTAAGCTAAAGGCGGCTAATGTCCAGTGTGATGACGTATAGAAGTTTCATGAAGTCACTGGTTGGAAATTGCTTTTATAAGACATGCGTCTCTCCTTCTTGCTCCTCTCTTTTGACCCGAGGTGCATGAGCATCTGCTCTCTATACACAATACATTCTTATAGTGAAACATTGACAGGATCCCTCACACAGTTCCTGTAAAATCAACCATTAACTTTCGTGACTTTAATAGTTTTTTTTAAAATCATAACAAAAGTAAGTTTTAAAATTGATTTAACATAGCTTGACTTTAAAGTCCCCTTTTAACAACCTTAGTGCACACACACACACACACACACACACACACACACACACACACACACACACACACACACACACACACACACACACACACATAAACCGACAGACAGACTTGGTGAGGCTGGCACTTTTTATGCCCCAGGAGCAGAAAGGGCAAATTGACCACCTTCTTCTGAACCCCCCAAACACCCCCCCTCTCTGTCTTTCTCCTGGCGTCAGGGCTTTCTTTCAGTTGGAGGTTAAAGATTAGCATCTCTGATAAAGATTAACTCTCTGTCAAAGGAAGAGCTGAAGGCATGAGTTTCTGGTTCGGAATTGTTGGTGACACAGGGGCATGCTCTTGAAGTGGGGGGTGGGATGCCTGCAGAAAATGAGAAGGAAAGATATGATATGATATAAGACAAGATACAACTGTCTATAATGCAATGTACATGGAATGCAACATGTTTGTTTTTCCTTTTTAAATATGTTTTAAATGACAATATGCATATGACTTATTTGAATTTCAAAGAGGAAGAAACCAGGTGTAACATAATTGAACTCAATGTCACTGAAATAAATTAAATCAAAAGTTATAACCCAATGTGAATATGCTTATTAGGAACTAAATAGAAATCAAGTGAAAACTATACCCTGAAAAGGAGGCTATGCACATGCACGCAATAATTGAGGGATTTTAACACTTCCTATATTCACTTGTTGATTATTCAGTTCTGATTTTTGGTAAATGTGTGTATGTTCTCTGCAAACCAGGACCATGTACTGTGAACAGAGTTGGTCCTATTTAACAGAAGCATGTGGCTAACCCTAACCCTAAAACCAAATTCAAACAGACCTTTTGTGCTCTGCAGGAGCATAATTCCTCAATTATGCGACATCTGCAGCAACGAGCAACATAAGTAGAAGATTTGTTCAGATGCCTCAAGCTGAATGAAAAAAATATGTTCACCAAAATAAGAGGGTGCATATCCTGACGACAGACAATGCCTGTCCTTTAACATGCTTCAGTTCACACCCCGGTGTACAACATGATGTAAACTGATCGGCGTCAGTCTTTAGACACACAGCTGTATGCAGCAATAGAGGCTTTGTGGTTTAGACTGGTTGTAAAATGAAATTCCTATGTTTCTCATCAGTACATATGGGTGAAAATGAAGTTATAGTTAAATGCAAAATATGTAATTTTCTGCCACTAGAGGTATCTTAATCCAAATAATCGTAAAAGCTGGAGTTTGTTGTGGTGGTGAATGGCATTGTGTCATTGGAGTTGTAGCCCTGAGCTTATTTTGGTTGTGATTCCTTCAGTGTCAATGGGTAAGGAGGTTTTTACCCCCTCTCCTCTCATTTAAAGCTGCAAAAACAGTGAACCAAGTAGTTTTATGTTAAAAATCTGTGTTTTTCCGTGGTCGCTGTACTGCTGCCGCTGCGTTTGCTCAGCTTGTTTCTCTCAGATAATTTAAGAGTCAGGCGTTGGCGATTTGTACCAGGAGCCAAATTATCCACTGAGGTCTTTTACTCTCCGAAAACAACAGACCTGATGATGTAAACTGTTAGAAACGCTAATTAACACAGTTTCAAGTAAAAAAATCTGTGATTTTTTTATTGCAGTTTGGTGGGCAGAGCGGCTACAAGCTAAATGCTAATGTTTGAACAGCTTGTTGATAACTTCAGATGCAGAAGATCAAGAGGATTTGATCCAGAGTATAATAATAATAATAATAATAATAATAATAATAATAATAATAATAATAATAATAATAATAATAATAATAATAATAATAATAATAATAATATAATTAAACACAGAGGTCTGCTCTGCTCCTCTGATATTAAGTGGTAAAAACAGTGAATAAACAGTTTCACTTTAAAATCCCTGCATGCTATTCGGCTGCCGCTAATGATGGCTAGCTTGTAGATGACTGGAATTGTAAACAAATTGATTAAAAGTCCTTTTATGACAGCTGCTGGCAGACAATGCTCAAAGGAGATAGGATGCCATTATTGTTATCTTTATTTAGTTTACAGATTGCTGAAAATAATTGGGATAAGGAAAGGACACAACTTCACGAAATATAGGTTGTTTTAAAAGAATTTGCAGGGGGTTTGCTACAAATGAAACGTTTAAGATTGAAAAGATTTCACTGTGTTCTGTTAGGGTTAGGTTTGGGTTTAGGGTTAATTGATAAATTAAATAATAATACCCTTCAAGACCAGTTGTCAGTGCATAGATAGCTTGTTCTACTAGTTTTATTTTAATCTTGGGCTTTAATTCTGTTGAATTTGATATAACTCATTATCGAGTATAACTGCAACTGTGTGTGGGCAACAAACTGAAAAGCGTTAATCGTTCTGGGACCCACACTTTACTTTCAAAAATTGAAAAGCTAGGAACATCTCCCTCTCAGTTCCTCTTTCTGAAAGACGGTGTTGAAACGTGTTTGTCATTCGCCCGGAGCAGGAGGCAGGAGATGAAATGTGTTGCAGAAGAGATTGTCGTCGCTTGCCCATTTGGTGAGGCTGTTGGTGATGATGCTGCGTGGCCGTTCAACCTCATTACACTTCAAGGAAAGCTTCAAATGGACTTGATGATAAATGGATGGATGGATATTGACTGAGATTTGGGGAAGCAAACTGTGATGGAAATGGTTGCTATGTTGGACTGAAAGGGTCAACATTCCAATGCAGACACTTACTTGAGCAAAGGTGAAGGAGAGACCGCAGATTTTGTCTTTTTTCTCTTTTCTAAGTTTGTAAGTCAACAGTTTGTCAAGTTTTTGTTAGCTGTTTTTCATATAAGATAATGAAGTTCACAAGAAATAGCTGCCCGGGGAAAAAAAGAGGGTTTGTGAACTTCCCAAATAGAATGTAAAAGTTGTTGTCAGACTAAATGTGTTTACAATGTGTACATGCCAGCATATGTGAACAGACACTGTAATAATAATAATAATAATAATAATAATAATAATATTACTTTAACCTAATATTTTATCTTATAAATAGGTTATAAACCTATCATATTATTTCAACTAACCTAATAGTTATGGGAAATTTGTTGACATAATACATTTAATTACATTCAACTTTTCAGTTTGATCAGTGCAGGCACATGCACTCTTACAGGTTTTCCTATGTGGCTTTTTTGGTATTGAAGTGAGACTGGAATAAGGAATTGAGCTCCTGGAAAACGAAACGTGATTCCAACCCCGGAGATCATTTGAGAGGAACGTCAGTGGAAATGACGTCACATCCAGAAATTGGATACACATGGGGGGATGTGTCCAACAGATAGTTTTTTGGAGGCCAGGAAATGGGAAAAGTTGTTAAGGGTATTACTATCATTTTTTAAAATTGTATTAAACAATTACTGCAACTATCTCCAGGAGATCAGTTGAGCCTAATAATGCTTCTTGTTGTGTCAATAAGTGTAAAGAAATGCAGTCTTTTTGGCTGCATGCAACTTCTTCTCCTGGCTACGTAGACTTTTTTTTAAATATAGGCTAATTGTGCTCTGACTGCAGGTACTGTAACTTAAAATATTGAATTGTAAGAGTAATCATTATGGTAACAAGCAACATCGAAACATATTTAAGATGATATTACACTTAATATAATTACCACAACAATGCTTTTAGTTTGAGCTGATAGAAAATACTTTACCAGTAATTTTCATTTTTTGTCCATTCAGTTATCATTTCACCTCATCAGCAACAAAACGAATCCTTGGCTCATATTGAAAATAAAATGTATTTTCTTTAAATCCTGTCTTAATTGAAAGGATACAGATTCAAGGATTAGAGCTAGGACATTAAAAAGCATTTTTTCAGCACTCTGCCAGTGGGTGGATCATTGAAAAACTGAGCTATTGCTCCTTCAGGTCAAAAGTCACTTTTGGAGAGCAGTGTGGCGATATAACAGAATGAGTCAAGTGTTGCTGTAATACCACAGGATACTTTTTACACCATCTGTAAAATATCAGCACAGATACTGAGAGGTCTGTGTAGTGATATGTATGTGTGTGTGTGTGTGTGTGTGTGTGTGTGTGTGTGTGTGTGTGTGTGTGTGTGTGTGTGTGTGTGTGTGTGTGTGTGTGTGTGTGTGTGTGTGTGTGTGTGTGTGTGTGTGTGTGTGTGTTATTCAGGCCGGTGACAGCACCACCAGTCCAGGCAGAGATAAGAGCAGGGAGGGGTGATAACGTTTGTTAAGGTCATGTGAGAATTTAAAATGAAGCTCCAGCAGAGAAGCTGCATTAATCCATCCATAAACATCCAACTATAAGGAAGTTATATCTAACAGAACTGTATACTCATGTTCCATTCTAAAAATGTGATTTATTTGAGTAAATGTACTTTGGTATGATGTTTTTCCATCAATCCAGTCATGGCCAATACGCATTTAGTTCAATTACGCACGGACAGACCCTTTGCTGCGCAATTGCCTTACGCAATTCTTAATTTCAAACTTTCTCTTTATCTATCCTGAGAAGAAAAACAACATTTTAGATTAAGGATCCTGATCCAGGATCTCATGTGAATCCCCCCTCTCTCCCTACTCTGCCACTCAAAACTTGGCTCATCAGCTGTTATGGGGCTCCGGAGGCGGCCTCCTCCCTTTGTCTCGGCCTATGGGCTAGCTGGCTAAGCTAGTCGGCCCCTGCATCACTTTCTGGGTAACTTTAGACTAGTGCACTCCTGCTCCGGAGCGCAAAGTTCCGACTGACCCGCGGGGCTGAGGGGGGACACAGGGAAGGAAAACCCTGCCGGCGCTGTAGCCTACATGGAGATGGACCGCTGCAATAGCTGTGCGTGAGTGCGTGCGCGGAAACATTAAGTAACTTTATAGTAGTAGGAGTAGTGGAGGTGGTGAAGGTGGTGGTGGAGTAGACTGGTACGGGGAGGTCGGGGGATGCTTGCTTTGATTTATGTGTTTGGGGGAAGCTGTCAGGAGCAGAAACAGAAGCAAGAGATTTTATTCCAGCGCTTTAATAACATTTATCAGCAGCTATGCAACAACACGGACAACACTTTTCATCCTGCGGTCGAGGATGCTATTATACACTTATTTAATTCACCTTTAAAGGATGTTTACCACCGCGGATGGATGTTGGTCCGGACCGGGAAGCGTTCTCCGGCTCTGGTTGCTCTCAGGATATACCCGGGCTGGAGCTCTACATGTTGTCCGGGTTTTTTCTCTGAATCATGATGGAGTTATTTATGGGCCCCATGGATGCAGAGCCGCTGGGCAACAGCTGTTCTCCTCATGGGGCCGCTTCTCATTTTCGCTTGCTCCTGCGGCTGTTTGGCAACATTTGGGAATTTTTTGCTCATGTGTGATTGTAATGCATTTGTTCAGTAGTCAATTGAATAGTTTGTGGGTTTATGGGTGTCAGACTACGCTCTGGATTACATTTCTTATGATTTTCCAACTTTAAAATAATCAGAATAATATATTTTGATCGATTGTGGTAATCATTTCCACTGGTTGTGCTCGGCGTATTTGCACCACTTCATGTTCACGATTCCACCAAAAATTGCACCCATTAAGCTATCTATATAAAATAATTAAGTAAGCAGCCTATTTAATTTTTTAAACTTCTATATTCTTTTTTTTTAGATTTATCGAACTTATTTACATGAGCTGAATCCACAAAATTGAATTAAATTGCTTAATTTTCGATTCCTTCTGTCTCTCCATTCTGACTTGTATCTGGATTACATCTTTCCTATAGTCTAATTATTTTCCATCAGCAGGCAGAGCAGATATGCACACCGTTTTTAAAACGAAGGGGAAACACGGTGAATATGGAAGGATGTAATATGATAAGCAGAATCGATAACATGTCAAATCACTCCACCCAGCTCTTATTCCTCTCTCTGCTCTTATTGCTTTTATTCCGGGAAATCACCAGGAATAATGTAGGTCAGAAATACCTCTCAGCAGTTGACTGTTCGATTAGACTACAAACCATCTCTCTATCAGATTTTAGCAAGACCTTCTGATTGCATCTCCTTTTTTCTGACCTTTTCTTTCCTCTCTTCCCCTTTCCTTGCATTTCTTAGGAGCTTTCTGGAAGCCGTTTCCGGCCATCACAATATCAGCAAATAAGAGGAAAACTTTCGGTGAGTTTTTGGTTGTTTTTTTATGATGCTTTACTATATCAGGTATATGTTTTCGGTTTGTGAATCTGCAGTGTAACCGTAATTAGACTTTGGAGGATGTAAATATGTATTTTACAATCATAGATATATGCAGAATTATTTAAGAGCATATTGTAACATCTTATTTAAAAAAGTACAGCATATCATAAAAAATAGGGACGTTGATTTTTGTTTTCATTTGAAAGACTTTTTATTTTAAAGTGTGTCCACATCGTAGGTTTTATGCGCACAGTCTTTGTATGATGATGCCAAGTGTTACGCAATTGTCCAACACTTGATGTTATTATTTTCCAGTTCTTATTATCGTTAATATCTCTGCTTTTAAATTGTGATGCAATACGTTGTACATCCACCGATTACAACAGGACGTGCAAACAAACGCAGATAATAAATGTATAAATAGTGGGAAGTTGGTGGTTATGTCGCATTAATAGGCGATTATATCATTTGTTTTTACAGCCTGAATTTGTAGAGATGGGAGATGAATGCATGGGAAATGTGTATGTGTTTGATTGATGAAATATCATGCCATGACACGTGCAATCATGTAATATGATCTAGAGGTGTGCAATGACTCCATCATTTGATGCGACAGTTATTAAAACTGCGCTTATGACCCATTACTACCGGTACAAGATATCAAACTATAAGAACAGTTTATTACAGGTCCCAGATAAAGAAAAGTGATTTTCTTCTGATTACACATCACAAATATACTGGTTCATTCATCAAATCCAATTTTATTTATAAAGCCCAATATCACCACAATACATTTCTCTCAGGGTTGTTATTTTTTATAGTTTATATAAACTGAAAACTCGCGACAGTGAAACAAAACATGAAAAAAGACATGATAAAATTGCAATATTGACAATTGTATTTGCACAATGGTAATGTGAATGTAAAAGACAAATCAAATATAAATAAATAAAATAAATTACCAAGTAAGATGTACGCCCAAGCCGGCCATATACGGATTTTTTTTAAAGAAAAATAAAAGTCTTTAGCCTATCTTTAATGTTGAGTGTGTCTGCCTCCAGAACATAAAATACTTTAACCATTGGCATTTACAGCAACACGTTTCCACAGTCTAAACCTGCGTAAAACAGGCTATTTCAACAAAATAAATCCCGTAGTCTGAGGAAATTCCTTTGTGTCATCTTCCGTGGCCTACATGCCCGAAGTCCTGGGGGGAAAGAAAAAAAAATGGAAAGAGGATTTCCATTCCAGAGAGTTTCAGTTGTGAAACCCAATACCCGTGACTCAATCCGAAACACGGAGCCGTGTATCTGCCTTCCAAGGAAAATAAAGCTGAAGCTCCGGCGTGCTTTTACAAGTCAACATGTAATCCTCTCTGCTGATTTCACCACGTCTCTTCACACACTGTTGCTCAGTAGGAGGAGAAAAAAACAGAGACAATAAAATAGCTGATTAGTGGTTTCGTTAATGAGTAATTGTGTTGTTCAGCAGCAGATCCTTTAGTCCTCACAAACGACGGTTTGAAGGGAAATTTGCAGATAGACACATTTCAGGAGCCCACCTTCCTCCTACACCGAGCTCATCCTCTTTCAGCAGCCCACAGTCAGTGCTATCTGTTTTAAAGTTGGCTGTTTACACACACACACACACACACACACACACACACACACACACACACACACAAAAACAACACGCGCGCGCGCACACACACACACACACACACACACACACACACACACACACACACACACACACACACACACACACACGCCGCTGCTGGGTGCGAGAAAACTCATAAATCTTACGTAGCCATAAACGACAGGGGTAGCGTTCTGAATAATAAAAATAGAGGGAAGTGGGAGTGTGTGTGTGGTATGAAAATATAGTGAGGAACATTCATAGTTTAATGTATATTCTTTTCTTTTCCCTGTAGGTTTTATTATCACTTTTGCTTCATTTTTAAGTCACCTTTTCCCGCAAATGTTGTTGCACCTTGCTCCTGTCTTCCTCGTCTATTTCCCTTTATAAAGACCTTGAAGTGCACTTTAACTCATGCATATTCTGGTTACTCTTTTATGGAAATGTGATATGGTTACTTCCTGTACCTTAATGTCTGTTTCGCTCACTGTGTCCTCCTTTTCTTGTTTATTAACCATCTTTTGTGACTAGGTAGCAGCAGGACAAGGTGTTGAAATATTGGGGGGCATGGGTCATAAATGAAAATATATATAATTGCCTGGCAAAGTAGTGCAGTGGTAGGGAGGGAAAACAACTTCTCACACTGCCTGTAAACATGTCTCCAAATTATATCAACTTATTTTGCCAAATTGCCACAAACACTGACTCATAAGTGATTGGCATACCTCCTAAAATAACAGTAAACATATCATCTACATGTCTGCACTCACTTAACTTATGTATCTGGCTCTTTGAATGAATATGATTTCAGTGAAAAGTATATTTACATTTCCAGGGACTTGCTGTTAGGATAGCCATTCAGTAAATATCACCTATTAGCATATTTTGATGCAAGCCTTTACAATGCCATCCATGTGAGAAATAGACAGTAAAGGCATCAGCTGTCAGCTTTAGCCATTTTTGGCAAAACAATAAATTGATCTTAATGATATTCTGAGGTTTAGCCTACAGTGTTTGTTAAGAATGTTTATTTATTAAAAGCTTACTTTGTTTTCTTAATGTTGAGGGCATAGTTGGTAAGGCTGATATTTGTATATGCAAATCTATCATTTTAAATAGCTGAGTTTAAATAACCCAAACCACGACTATACTCAGCAAGAAGTCCTGCCAGCTCCTGATTGGAAATAAACTTTGGCTGATATAGACCCAGTTTTGGGCTGTTTGTGGACTGATATTGAACTATTAAGATTTGAAAGGCTATCAATTAGTGTTGCCACGTGAAAAGCAGCTCCATGCTTTATGCCTGGCTGCAGCCCGGTATATTAGCATAATGTGAGAGTGACGCTCAAATGTTTAATGGGGGAATCAACGCGTTCGCCAGTCAAGCCCCGTTATTTCCTCCGTTACCCACGTGAGCGTTGCCCGGGCTGGTTGTCAACAACATAATGAGAACACCTACTGTGAAACTAGCCCCACCATAAGCCTACTCCTAGGCCGGTTGCAGACTGCCAGTGTGGTGTGGAATAACGGCTTCCAGAGACCGAGGCGAGAACAGGCGAAGACAGAGTAGAAGACGCTGAGGCGGGAAGACGGAAATAATAAAGAAGCTTGCGCACAACCCAAACATGCGATGGGTTGACATGTTGTGGCGGGGCTGCTGCTCACAGGCTGTCTGATAGAGCCGTGTGAGAGCTAAAAAAGCGAGACATTTGAGGCCATTGTTATCAGCCAGCAGCGGTGCAGGCAGCGCTGGTGCTGGGGCGGGAGGGTGGAGGACGGTGGGGGGCGGGGGCGCGAGCAGGCAGCAGGCAGGCTCCCGGTAAGCCTGAGCTGCTCGTGCGCTAGCTTGCCTGCCTGTAGCCCATTAGCTACACCGAGCCCGGTCTTTTAATTCTGCCCACCCCCCCACCCCCCCGCTCCCCTCATCATTCACGTCTCGGCACCGTCGCTCTCTCTTATCCGACAGCCGTTCATGCCACACGGTCTCCGGCGCGAGCTCGGTCCGCCGCCGCTGTCAGCTCCAGGAGGTGTTGTGGTGCCCGCGCTACTGTCGAGACCGCACCGGAGAGAAGAAGAGAAGAAGAAGAGGAGCAAACGAAAGGGAACGCGAGCGGATTCGTTATTAAATCAGTCATTTATTATTTGTTATTGATTAACGTGCGTGAGGACTAATCTGGAATGCGGTGTTGCTGGGTCCGAGCCGGACTGGACCGGGACCACCAGGGCTAAAGAAGGTAAGCAGCCTCACCGACAGGCAGCAGGCCAACAAAGCAGAAACACGGAGTTAGTTCGCTGTGCACTTTGAGTGGCTGGCTCAGTGATTTATGGCCCGTATGACTTCAATCCCGGTTCAAGAAGAGTTCACAATGCTTTAAGCTGCCGCAAGCAGCCCCCCCTCTTCTATCGGCCTTCCATCTCTGTCCTTTTTCTTTCTGTGCCTCTCATTTCCCCCTGCTCCTCACTTAGAGCTATTTATTTACATCATGTTTCTGTTATGGGTGGAATACTTGTGCCTGGTATTTACAGGCTGCCCATTTCTCTCCCACAGGCCTCCTCTTTATTATTATTATATTATTTTAGACATTTATTCCACACTTTTCGATGCTGTATTTGTGTTCATAATCACTGTTTGTAGTAACAATAGCACTGATGTGACCAATCCTTTATTGTTTTTGGCCCCTCTCTCTCTCTCTCTCTCTCTCTCTCTCTCTCTCTCTCTCTCTCTCTCTGTCTCTCTCTTTCTCTCTCTCTCTTTCTCTCTCTCTCTCCCCCCGTATCTGTTAATGGGATAAGGAATACGTGGATTGTCCAAGTTAATGCATTCTCTCTGAGCTTCTCATGGCAGGCGCCATTTGTAATTTTATATCCCAGGATAAAACACAGACACTGGACACCACAGGCTGACCTCTCCCTCCCTCTCCATCTCTCCCTCCTCTCTCTGTTGTTTTTGTTTGGGTGGCTGTTTCTCTGTCAGTGTAAGTGGATTATTCGGGGAGGCGTCTAGTAAAGTTGGTGATTGTATTAAGGTACAAGCAAGGGCCACAGACATTACGTGTCCCGTTTAATGGCGAAGCAGCGATATGATTTAATAACATATTCCTCCTACACTCAGTGCCACGGCCTCCCTCTCTCCCTCCTTGGGACTATTCCTCAGAGTAAATAATTAGGATTCCAGCTTGTCTCCTACAAAGATAAATGGCTGACATGTGTGACGTGCTGAGAGCCAGAGTAGGGCTGGACTGTCTAATCACAAAAAAGAAGAATAGTGGGTTAATCGGCATTTTCTAAAACGAACAAATTAGAAAGGCTAGTTTGCGCAATTTCACCCAAATAAGAAACAATTGCATCTCAAATAGTCCACATTTATTTGCTGGTTTTGTTATTTTTTGCATTTAAAAAAACCCAAAATGGCATGTGTTTGATTAGCAAACGAAACATATGTTTATTTAAAACTGAATACGTTTTAATGGTTCGTTTATTGGTTGGTTCTTGATTGTGTTGCATGCAAATGTTACTTAAAAGATATTTTTATTTAGGTCCGTTGTTTAAATACACATCACAAATAGCGCGAGCCATATGCTGCAAGTAGACAACTTTTTGGGTTATTTTATGATGTAGGCCTTCATATTTACGATGTAACGGTGTTTCCTTTTTTTCACACACTATTTTTGTATTTAAATACATGTTCAAAATGAACAGTAAGTGGCTTTACTACTCGCTTAATATCTGTAATTAGCTGAACACATTAGCCTGTTAGCTGTAGCTAGCACACAGCGGCTCAGTGTCAGATGGCAGAGCCGCTTCTCTTCTTCCTCTACTCTACGTTGAACATTTTATCTCCAGAGGACAAATGAATGCCAGGTGCTCTCTCTGCCTGACACCCGGCCACAGGCCCACCCCGGCGGAGAGGCAGATAGGGACCCTATGGGGGCTCACGGCTGGGGTTTTTTTCTCGGAGCTGTGATAGAGCACTCGACACTAATGAATCACTGACTCGTGAAGCGTCTTCCTGGCTTTCTTTCCTATGTGTCCATTGTTGGCGTGTTTTGTACCCAAGTCCAAGTGTTTATTTTTGTATTCTTGGAAGCGTCTAGGAATTATTTACCCCGATTCATCCTTCCTCTAGAAATTTGCCTTTTAAGAGTCAAACATCCTTTATTCATTTACAGCGTTATAGCCTAGACCTCAATAAAGCATTTAATGTAGTGTATTATTACTATAAATCACGTGCTATAATATGCATTATTTCCACTAAAACATGATGCAGGATTATTGTGTTATTCTGTTTCCGGAGACTCTGTGAGTGAGGTAACAGCCGAGCAGACGGAATACGGTAAATCATGTGTGGAAGGCAGAGGTTGACAGAAATAGGCTACCTACATCAGTCACAAAGGAAGTACAGGCCACATAAACTGCCGCCATTACACAACGAAATGTCACGTTCAGCTTGAATAACAACAGAGACGGTGGGGTAGTGGTTTATTATAAAAACATCATTCGTCCTGAAATTAAATGATCGAATAAGTACAAAATTATAACTTTTAGTTATGTTAAATAGTGAAACAATATGATATTACATTTTGTTTTTAAATTGAAAGGTGAAGCATTGCCATTATTCTTGGATTTAAAGCTGAAACAGAAAAAAATAATTAGTGAATAACAATAATAATAATCGCCTATAGGTATATAACTATTGACCAGGATTATTAATAATATACAATAATAATAGTGATGATAATAATAATAATAATAATAATAATAATAATAATAATAATAATAGTAGTAGTTTCAACGAAAACTAAATTATAATAATACCACATTTAAATATTACAAACAATTATAATACCATTTAATATGTGCATCTCTATGTTTGTTTGTGTATATTTGTGTGTGTGTGTGTGTGTGTGTGTGTGTGTGTGTGTGTGTGTGTGTGTGTGTGTGTGTGTGTGTGTGTGTGTGTGTGTGTGCCTCCTCCATCAGAGCATCTGCAGGCTGTGCACTGGGCTCAGAGGGGAGGGGGAGGGTAGAGGGGGGGTGGTGAGGAAAGAAAAGCAGTGGTTTCTATTCATGTCATGGTGCCTTTCATGGCGGAAGATGGATTTATCTCTCTCATTTCTTCATTCTGCCTCTCCTTAACCTTTCAGGTCAGATTGCAGGAGACCGTTGGAGAGACACCGTCACGTGACCCCCGGTACCAAATGGTCTTCCGGCAGTGGCTCTCAACAAGGACCGGAGCACAAGACGCCACTTCTCTCAGAAATGCAGAAGACAACATATTACGACAACTCCTCTGCACTTTTCGGTGGCTATTCGTCATACCAGGTGCAGGGGGCAGCAGCGGCAGCCGGCAACGGCTTTGGGGGCTACGATGCACCGGTCCCAGTGTCCCACCACCAGCCGGCCTTCCAGTCAGCCCCCCATCTGGACGTGGATTCGTACCAACGCTCTGCCTGCTCTTTACAGTCACTGGGCAGCAACAGTGGCCACCAGCAGCAGCAGCTAGCCAAGACCAAGGAGCTGAATGGCAGCTGCATGCGACCCAGTTTGCCACCTGAGCACCACCCCGGCCCCCAGGTGTCCCCTCCACTGCCCCCCAACCCCAGCAGCAGTAATACAGGGGCTCAGCAGCCAGGGGGCAGTACCGGGGCCTCCTCACTCTCTAAATCGGGCCCCAATAAGTCGTCTAATTCTTCTTCCTCCACGTCATCCTCAACGTCGTCCTCCTCTTCGCTGCCCCCCAACCCTACCATGTCCAAACAGATCTTTCCCTGGATGAAAGAGTGTCGACAGGCGACCAAGCAGAAAAACGTTTCACCCAGCAACAACTCTGGCAACGGTGTGTGAGACCGCACCTGTCCCTGTCTCTCTGTCTGTCTTTGCTTTGATTTCCCTCCATAGCCTCACAGAAACAACATGCAGAATACTAATCCCCCCTACATCAAAATCTCTCTCCTCATCTCCCCCTTCCTCAGTTCCTTATGTCCTCCTTCTATTTCATTTTCCTTCCTCATTAGCGTCTCTTTCCTATTATCCTGCCTTCACCTTCCAATCACCACATCCCTCTTTCCTCACCTCTCTTATCAACATCCTCTTTCAAGCCAAAGATCCCCTGAGGATTTAAAAGGTTTCTCAGACTGTAACAGCAAAACAGATTTCCACAGGCAACTGGTCATGCTGGTTATCAGTAGCTGGGGAGTGAGTCTGCTCTGATCCAAGGTCATTCTAAGCATCTAATACCGCTTTAAAATAAACAAACGTGGGCTGGATTGAGCCTTTTTCATCTCCCTGAAAAAGTATGTTGAAATGAAAGCTGAATAGCTTGAACCTAAATTAAAATTCTGCTTCATACTTTCTTATATAACTGAGTCTTTGGATGACATCAATAAGGTACCTGTCAAAACCCCTAAATATTGTGAGCAGTAAAATAGACCAAAAGTCAGAGGCATGGCACGCTGAATAATATTCCTGCAAAAGAGGTGTGAGTAAACAAGTGATCAGCAAGAAGAATACAGCAAATATACACAATATTTTAATCCATATTTTATTTTCTAGGACGAGTATATATATATATTTTTTTTATTAATTTGTATATTGTGAATAAAATTAGCCCTTTCTTTTATAGGAAATCCATAAGGACCACTGTTACTGTATGTCTGTATGATGGGCAGAGCTGCCACCCAGAGTCAGTTAGCTTAGCTTAGGCTGGGAAAACAGGGATTCAGCTGGCCTGGTTTTAAATCGTTCACCAATACCAACAAGTTAATGCTTTGTATCATATCCGTTTAATCAGTTCACCTTGTAAAAACAAATAATTGTGTTTTTTTAGACAATTCTTGGCAAAAAAAGGCCTGATGTATAATTCCCGGAGGCTTATCATCACAATCAGGCTGGTTCCATCATGCCTTTATGGAGGTTATTACTAAACTTGTGATCCATATTGAATCAGGCAACTGGACTTACAGCACAAAGACACTGTTTTGCGCATGGATACAGTGCTCTTCATCAAGAAATAGTTCCAACATAGATTTCCCCTTAAAACCCACCTGAACAGGGCTGCAAAGCACAACAAATAGAAATGGTAAACATATGAGAAAGTTGCATCTGGGATAAACAAAGTAATCCCAGATTGGAGGAGTTATAGAAATCTGGTGTTCTGATAGTAATTAGTCCAATCTTGCTTAGAAGGACCTAAAAAAGTAGTACTGGATAAAGTAACAATCAATGACAACTGATCAGTAAGGGGTTCATTACAGCCTGTGCATCGCCCTTCATCACCCCCTGTTCTTCCTCCTTTCTTCCCCCCTCTGGTTATCCCTTGCCTTCTGATTGCCCTCTCCGGCTCTCCTTTTGGCACCTTCTTGGTAATCCACAGATATTTACAGGGTGAATTTAAATGTCATGTACGATAACAGATGAATAGATTTTCAGAGAGGGGGAATGACGTTCGCACGTTTGAAATTAAAGATATTAGCAAAGGGGAAAAAACACAACAGCATGATGAATCTGAATATCATGTCTGATAACAGGCAACGAAAAACAGTTATTGAGGCCGACAGATCCGTTATTAGAATTGCTAGTTATCAATGCGAAAAGAATATGTTGTGCCATAATGAATATGAGTATTAAGAAAGCTTTCAGATGACTGGGAGGAGAGTCGGAAAGAGATTAGGCTGTTTATTAAGGAGAATTTGATACAATCGTTTTGAGAATTTCACTGCTCTGTGAGACAGATGAAGTGATGGTTACCTCTCATCTTTCTGTTTCCGTCTATAGAACAACACACTGTCAACTGTTTATTCTGGGGAAAGAGGGGAGGATTTATAGAGCGATAGGTTCTCAGTGCTGCTTTGAACTCGACTGCATCCTATTAGTACAAACACATTGCAAGCATGCCTAGCAACGTAATCATAACAGAGGCACTGTTGGGCGTGCTCTTAGAGACTTTCAGCATTACTTTTTACTATATATGAAACAGAAAGATGGAAAAAACCGAGCCCAGAGCTAGAAAAGTACTGTTTGTGTGATGCTTTTTTAAGCTACAATAGCAGCTATTTGCTTCATCACAAACACATCCTCAGTAAGAGTCTTTTCGACGGAGTTATTGGCTTCAAATGAATTACGGCTTTTGAAATTCATGCTCTTGGCCTTAGGTAAAATAAACATAGCAAATCTTATCACACCATGCTAGAAAACTCTGAAACATTTGTGTTTTCAAACATGATTCTGCTGTTGAGCCTTGCATGTGCTTCAGATATGCCTAATGTGTGCTTCGTATGAACTCAGCATGCACTTTACATGTGTCATCAGATTAGATATGTTTAATTGTTCTCAATTTGGGATTTTTTTTTTTATGCCAGAGGCCCATCAACTGTTGGCTCCAAATGAGTGGGGTTCGAACCGAGGGCAACGAGGGCATTTGCCCATTGGATCCTAAGTCCAACGCCTTAACCACTTTTTATTGTCCAACTCCCTTTGCGCTCAACATATGCTTCCTATGCCCTTAGAATACGCCTAACTTGTTCTTCCTATGCCCTTCCTATGCGCTTAACATGCCTAATATTGTGCCTCCACAATCTACACGCTTCCTATGCTCTTCCTATGTGCCTCTTCTGTTCTTTTGACGTGATTCCTACCCTTTAACCCATAGGCTTTCCTAACCCTAACTATCTAGTGTACAATTTCCTGCTACACATCAAACAAACAATATTTGCCTGTTTGTATGGTATGCGAAAGCTCAGATTAATTTCCTGCAGGTTGTTATATTCAGGATTTGGACGATGTAGTTTTATTTTATTATACTTCAAGGTGTTTTATTTACTCTACCCTCATTGATATGATCAGGGTTGGAGAAGCGCCCCTCACAGCACCAAACTGCAGCCTCCAAAATAGCCGAGCAGTTGAATCAACAGCTCTCAGGTTTCCACAAAAACTGAACAGCATAACCTTCATGAAGGACTGTTGCATAACGTGAACCTTATTGACTAGCAATAGAGCGTAGATAATCCGGTTTAACAGGCAGCCTCTTCTCAACCAGTGTGGTTGTTCGTATTTGTACTAATGTTGCTCCTTCCAACAGCTCAGCAGTTAAATGACTATAATGCTATTATTAGCAATATAACTAAAGGCCTGAGAACTGTCAGGGGCAGTGATTTTGGAAACAAGTAAGATGAGCCTGTCCATTCCACTTTTATACAAGCTTATTGCTTACTATTAACATGTATCAGAATCAGAATCAGAAAGATGTTATTCATCCCAAACTGGGACATTCTTGTGTTACAGCAGCAAAATACAATGTGATGAAGATAAGAAATATACAGATAAAATAGTGCCATGAAATGGAATATTAAATGAAAATATAATATATCGAAACATTTTTTGTTCATTATTTTCCAAAGCCATCATTATATTCCTATCTTTTCTTATTGTTAGAGCAATAGGGCATGTGTGAAAAGGGCTGAGCAATCCTCCCATCTTCAACCATGTGTTGGAAGGTGTGCCAGTTTTTTTGACTTGCTGCCAAATTATTTGAAGCACCTTGCAAACATTTCTTTTAACAATTTCTTTGCAGAAATAATGAAAAGATTTTAGGATAACCATAAATAGTGACTTGTATATGAGACTACTGGAGCTCCTTTGTGTCGGATAACCAAATATAATATAGTTTTAATTCTCTTAACACACAAAGTAGTTATAGCAGCGGGTGACTCTTTAGTGGTAATTGTGAAGTGTATGAGGACTAGAATCACATAAATGTGGAGGGAAGCTTAACTTTAGCTTCCTGCTGATGAAGTGAGTGCAGGTCTGCATCAGTCCCCACTCACAGTCTTCAGCTGCAGCTGCTGTTGCTGTGGGGGGTTTGTCTTTCCTGCCAAGATGCAATTTAGCTGCCCTCGGCCAGCACCGGGCCCTCCGTCTCTTAATAACTGCCACTGTTATGAAGTGTTGACAACTAATATCAGGGGATAATTCAGCCAGTGTGCCCGGACCCCCCTCTGCTTTATTAAGAAGCTGAATGCTTTCAATTTCCTCCAGCATGCAGCCTGAGTGGCTCTAATCTCTCTTCCTTCAGGCTCTTTTCATCCTCCCTTTACCTGTTTCTTACTATATCCTTGCACATTTCCACTCCTCTTTCTCCCATTTCCTTTTGCCTCATTTCTAAGGTTTTTGGTGCTCCCTTATTTTTGTTTTCCTTGCATCATATCAATATCATCATGCCATTTGATATTTGCTTGCCCGTCCTCTGTTTAACCCTGTTCTTCTCTCCTCAGTGTCAGGGGGAGCAGAGAGTGGCAGCAGTGGGGAGAAGAGTCCCACCAGCGGCTCTTCAGCCTCGTCTAAGCGGGCCCGTACAGCCTACACCAGTGCTCAGCTGGTGGAGCTGGAGAAGGAGTTCCACTTCAACCGGTACCTGTGCCGGCCGCGCCGCGTGGAGATGGCCAACCTGCTGAACCTGTCCGAAAGGCAGATCAAGATCTGGTTCCAGAACCGACGCATGAAATACAAGAAGGATCAGAAGTCCAAGGGCCTCAGCTCCAGTTCTGGAGGGCCCTCACCGGCTGGCTCCCCGCCCCTGACCATGCAGTCCTCCGCCAGCTTCCTCAACTCCATGCACCCTATGGTAGGGGCCGGCTATGACGTCCCGTCCCCGCCATCCTTCGGCAAACCCCACCAGGGAGTGTCCTACTCCATGTCCACTGCCTACTCCAACGTCCCCATGAAGGGCTGCCCCCCCCAGCATAAATACGGTTCCCCAGACCCGGACTACGGCGACCCCCATCCTCACCACGGCATGGCCAGTAATGCTGGCTACGGGACTCCCAACAACATGCAGGCCAGTCCAGTGTACGTGGGGGGGGGCAGCTATGTGGAACCCATGCCTGGCTCGGGGCCCTCCATGTACGGGCTAAACCACCTCGGCCCCACGCCACCCCACCACCAAACCATGGACTACAATGGTGCGGGGCCCATGTCGGGCGCCAACGGGCACCACGTGGGCGGAGGGGGCCCTCCGGGCCCCTGCGACCCCCCCCCACACCAGACGTACACTGAGCTGTCGGCGCACCACACCTCGACTCAGGGCAGAATCCAGGAAGCACCCAAGCTCACTCACCTGTAGCAGGTTTGCAACAACACGACAACGTAGGAGTAGTGAAGACAACAGACTAACAGACTAACATGTGGGACCTGCTGCTGCACGGGGACAGCAGGGGGGACCAAAGAGACAGACAGGAACCATCCAGTGGTTTGTCCTGTGCTCTACAACCTCAGAGAGCCCCCCCTGTTTACAATGCCTGACCAGTATTAGGGCTTTCACTGTAAAAACACAAAGGTAGTGCCCATAATAAGCAGCAGCGAGGGACACTGAAGTCACTGCAGTGTAGAGTTAGTGGAATCAATGGTCGTAGCTAAAACACTTTATATTTCAAACTGGGACCAACCTTACTATTTGCTCCTGAAAGCTTACATTTTCCCACAGGAAATTAGGAATGGTCTTATGGAAGAGGATTAGGGCCACATTTAAAACATTTTTGAGATCTGAATGTATTACATTGAGTGCTGAGATTAAAGACAGGAATCTGACTTTTCACAGAACTAAAAATAAAACTCACTTTCGTTCAGATATCAATTTTATTTTCACATGTGGCCCATATTGTCTTCCGTATGTTCAATAATTAATACAATCATTGTCAGATTCGTAATATCCATGAATAAAAGCTGGTAACTTAAACATTAAAACTACCTAATATGTATTCTTCATCCGGGATTTTTACACGAGAAATCTTGAATTTTTTCCCCATGTACGTGATGCATATTGTAGACGTGGGAGACGAGTGTACAGTCAATTGTCCCCCACGTCCCCAGGGGACAATAGATGTCAGGAAGCTCATCTTGTGGCAGTGTTGCAGAGACATATCGGCAGCTGTACGGCACAGCAGGATTTATGGTGTCAGTATTCGACTGATAATCTGCACAGTCAATCAAAAGCTAAATACTGATTACTACAGGGGAACAGAAAATATATATATTTGTCAGAAAAACCCCCAAAATTCAAATATGAAGGAACAATTTCTAAGTATGATGTGTTTGTGTGGGTGGAGCAAATTGCCGCCCAGCTGGCCTGCTGTTAGAGCTTGGAGTATGGGGTTTTAAATGTGTACTATGATAAGGAAATCTGCCCCCTAAGACACACACATATACAAACTCCAGGCTGCTAAATGAAATAGTTTTTAATGGGCAGTTAACGAGGTGGTTAGATTTATGGCGCCGGGTTCTCTCCCCCTCTAGGCTACACATGTTGTTGTCAGCCGGGCTGAGCTATGTGAAGGCCCAGCCTTTCCATCAGCCCCAGAGAGAGAGAGAGCACAAATATGTCTCCCTCGTTCCACAGAGCATAAAAACCACTGGATGTTCTCTCCCGCTCTCCGGCTCATTCTCCTCCTGCTGTCCCCACCTCTGTCCGATACACTACTAACACTTCTCTCCTGTCTGTGGCAGCAGCACATGGCTTCTGAAGGAGGCTACACATCCCACAAACCGCCACAGACCGACCCCCTGCCACACAAACACACACACACACACACACACACACACACACACACACACACACACACACATCCATCCCCACACATGTACTCACCACTCCTCCCATCGATCTAACAGGGTTTAAGAAGCTCCACAAGGCTGAAGTTGCTCCCATAGACACACATCTGTGCTAAGCTACTTTAGCTAATCACACACACACTCTCTCTCTCTCTCTCTCTCTCTCTCACACACACACACACACACACAGCAACGCTAAGCTAGCTTCCTTAAGTTGCCACACACCCACAGCCAGGTTACGCCAGCTGTTGACATCTTTAAACAAACACATGAGAGGACACAGAAGAGACATTTTTAATGTTCTTATTTTAGCACATCATCGACACAGGGTAAATAATAAGAGTGGAGAACAATATTTATTTATGTTTGGCTACGTCATTGTCCTCTCTCTGTCTCTCCATCTCTTTCTCTCTATCTTTCTCTTTTTATCACCTTTTATATCGTTTTGTTTTGTTCTCGCATATCTTGACTTTTAACGTGGATACAGGGTATATATTTGAACAAAAATGCATGTCCCAGAAATCTAAGCTGATGTATTTCACACATTTAAAACAACTGGGTTTATTTGTCAGTGGGGGCAGCGGGGAAGAACACACATCACACATGAAAAGTGTGTGTGTTCGACCCCTGTTTCACTCTTCTGGAAATAATCCCTCTGTTTGGTTTTAAAGTGAAGATCTACACACAAGCTTTCCACATCTGGGCATCATTGTTGCACTTAGAGTTTACATTTTGATGGTTAAAAGGTAAAAAATAATAATAATAATAAAATCTTATTTTGAAGACGGAAGGCCCTCCAATCAAAGCGTCTTTCGCCAATGTGTGTTCGAGTGAACATTCAGATATAAATATTTATTTGTTATAGCCAGTTGAAAAAGACTTTCTGTTTTGTATTATTATTATTTATCCTTCATGTATTTATATCGAGAAAAAATACTGTACTTTTTTAGTATTTACCTGTTATGAAAGAAAAAAAAATGTTGTGTTTCTTCTTGTCCGATGTACTGAAGTTACATTTTTCAGTTCTTGTATTTTAGAAGAAGATAGGTAGTTTTTATGTTCCTAAAATGACCCTTGTACATACATGTCTTGGCTTGTACAGGGAGCAGGCTCGGTGGGGATTGGTGACTCATCTGAGCTTAGTCGAAAGAATTTAGACAAACTATTAGCTGGAAAAAAAGTCTTTTTGGAGAAAAACAACTTCTTTTTTGTCCTTTGTAGCTCCTTTTCTTTCATTGTTGGGAGAGTTGTCTGTCGAACAATTCTTTAATAAAATGTTACGTTATTCAGAGCCATCGTCAGTTTATTTATGATTCTCAGGTGTGGTGGTAAATAATCATTAAAGAAATGAAAGGGCAATAATGCTTGGTTAGGCAATGTTTCTGTCAGGAATACCAAAAAGAGTGATGCATTGATCAGGTGTTTTTGTAGGCCAAACAGGAAGTTAGCATCGCAAGGGCTCCCTGGACAAAAAATATCCCCATACGATGTCAGGATATTGCAGAAGATAAGATCTGTGGCAAAGACACGTTTATGATACTTCTGAATACTACTAAATCACCACATATTAACACCAAGGTGTGATTGTTTAAGGGTAAATGCATTCGGCAGAAAGAAAAAGCTCACTTAGTGCTATTAACAACTATATCACGGTTGCATTGGTGTGCATCACCACCGCTAAGTTAAGGTGGCTAATGTTCGGTGTGATGACGTTTAATAGCTAATTTAGTCACTTGTGCTAACCACCGACCTTTTCTCAAGCTTATAACCAAAGATACTTAAAAATAACATTGACTTCCAAAAGTAGTAAAATGCTAACTCATTCCTGGGTGTTACTGAACCACTATTTTATTGACTTCCCTGGCAACAAAGAATCAAATTGGCTGCCAGCTGTGGCTAACATCACTATTAAAATATGCTAATGATTTAACAGCACTCTCAGAACTCAAGTCAGGCTCTGTAGTTGTGCATATTTTTATATGACAGTTATTTTTTAAAACAACCCTCTAAAAATCAACTGGCCTCTGTGATAAATAATAAAGAAGCCCACACATAACTGCTATCTTTGGATATTAGCACACTTTTTTAAGCATAAAAGATCAGGAATACTTTATCTTTAAATCCTTTAAACAAACTTGCTTTGCTTTACGGTCTGCCAGCCATTTATTGGAACTCGAAGAAACTATGTGTACCTTTCTGAGGGCAAAATGGTACATTATTTGTGTTCTCATAGTTTATAAATATGAAGCTACAATATCCGAAAACAGTGTGTTTGTGGCCAAGTATGAATCATATGTTGATAAAATGTGAATTTCCCTCAATAATTTTACATTTTTTGGAAAATTCCAAACTGTATATGAAAAAAATTAAACGTTGAACATATTTGACAAAACTGTATTAAGTTAGTTAAAATAATAATAAGTTAAACCTAATATTTTTTATTTCAACCTAATATTGTTGCTTTCAACTAACCTAATACAGCAAAGGGAAATCTGTAGACCCAATATATTTTATCAAAGTCAACGTTTCAGTGTTTTCAGTGTAAGTAAATGCTGAGTGGGATAGAATATGTTCTTTCGGAGCGTATTTTATTAGATGATGTGGCTCAGATTCATGTATGTGCTGTTGAGGCTCTGGTGTCGTTGTGACTTCTTTCCGACAGCTTGTGTCTGGTGATGACCTGACACTCATGCCAGTATTGAATATCAGTTCATACCACACGCTAAAGCATGGCAGCACTGTCTATCTACAGCCTAGAGCGACATATTACATGTCAGAAGTAAAAAAAAAAAGTTAACCTTTAGGAGAAATACAAATCTGCTTCTGGTCTCCTTTATGCTTTACAAAGCAGATAAAAAGCAGTACACAAATTGTTCAATTGTGCTACTGTAGCTAGTGGCTGGTGTTCATTTACCGTTCTGATTAGTAACACTAAGATACTGCACCCAGAGAAGGTCTAAGGTCGGATCCAACAACTATTCCTGAACTGAAACCTAAAACCTGCTGTGGCTGGAATCCTTTTCTTACTTTAGCTCTGTTGTGTTTGGCTCCACACTATTGCTTAATGTCTGTACAGAAAAAGCTCAAACTCCGTCAGAACTTGTCTTAAGTGACCAGTACTGTATGGTATTGCATCTAAAGAATCATGTTTACCTCTCACAAATGCTGAAAAAAAAAATGTAGGACTCAATTTCTCTAGAAAACCAATCAAAAATGACTCCCAAGTCATGATTTGAAATGATTAAATACATATATCTTCATGAAGAGACCATTTAACCTTTTGTGCTATTCATAACTCAAGATCATTGAGATGGGATTGTTGGAGATATCAGCCGTAGAAATATCAATGAAGAACATAGTTCCAACATGAGATGGCTCACAACGAGCTCTGTGGAATGTTTCGAGGGTCATGATTTCTGTAGAGAGATATGCTGCTGAGCTTTTCCGATGTATTTCTTTGTAAACAAGCAAAGTGCTAGTTTGAAATAGGAGAGAAGGCTGATACTGTTTCTCTATGGTTGATACTACAAACACTTGGCAACTCACACCAAACTATCTATTGCCAATTAGCACTACAGGTAGGATGACAAATATATACTGTTGAATTTGGGTTGAAACTGTCCCTTTAAGTTAGGTTACCAACTTCTGTGAAACATAAATGACTCAAAACAAAGGCAAGATTTGTGGTTGAAAGATCAAAAAAACTCTAGTGAGTGGGGCCTGAATGTTGATGATTCCTCAATGTTTTTTTTTTTTTAAGTAGTCTACCATTGGGCAAAGCAGATGGTTGGAGATTTGCCTATATTTTGCATATGTATTGGCCATTTCTTTGACATGTTTCTAATGTCTAAGTCATACTTACCCATTAGAAACAGCAGCATGTACAATCTGAAGCTCATATTTCCAAAAGGGATTCTATGTACAATTATTGATTGTGCGTAAAGAAGCAAACAGGTTTTTTTTTCTTTATCCATTCTGCAGACTTTAGTTAGACTACTATCCACTTTTACTATTCAAATAGTCCCCTCTTTGTCACTATTTAGCAATGTCCCCAGTTTAATTAATCGACTTTTTTTTTATTTCCCAGTCCCACTTTTTTTCCACTCTTATTCTTCATGAGAAATGTTATTTCTATTAAAGAAAATAAAAAAAGTATGACCCAACACAAGTCGCCCCCATAGTGTGGCCAGAGAACCAGAGTAAAGCCAGGGAGCAAAACAGATCAGACTTCTCTGTCAATGTTTTCACCCCATTCAACTTTTCTTTCTGTGTCTTCTGTTGCCGTTTATGACTAAAATAAAGGGCTGAGGCCTCTGCCCGGTCACGTGGTCAGTAACCCCCCTCCCTATCTAACTCTATCTCTTGCACGCGTTCGTGCTGAGGCCTGAGAGAAGCATAAAACTTGGGACATAAATCAGGCTCCCATAAATAATGGCCGTACTTCCCTTTACATCTCCGTTGGACTAACCGACAATAAAAACACCAATAAGCAGAGATTGGATCTAATTTATTGCCTCATAAAAGCAGACGCGGAGCTCAGTGCAGCTATTACTACAGAACACACACTCTCTGCCAGGTACACACACTGATCCAGAGTCAGGAGCTACAATTAAAGACTAATAAGGTCACACTCTTTAGGTAGATTAGAATACTTTAGGCAAATATATAGGTTTAAAATGTACGTTTAGATAAATATGATGCTTACATTTATTTAATACTAAACGTTCACCTATACGACACGTTTTCCCTAAACAGTAAGTACAAATAAAAGTAATTGTACTAATTTTTGAATTTTTATTTGTCTGACGCCTTGGAAAAATAATAATAATAATAATAATAATAATAATAATAATAATACTATAACTATCACATTTTAAGCTTTTAAAAAAGGAATGGTGCTATTATTTTACTTATTGACTTTACTTATTTCTATTACTCTACTCCATCTCGAATCTCAATAATTACTTCTTACATTTTAAATTAGATGAAAATCAAACTGGAATAAAAATAAGTGTTTTACCCTCAGTAGCCTATCTCCAAAACAAAAGAGCCAACTGATAAATAAAATGATATAAAAACATATTCCAGCACACAATCCACCCGGAAAAAAATATCTGTTCTCCAACAAAACTTCCCATACATTCGCCGGAATTTTACAAGAAAAAAACTGAAGAAAAAAGTAAGAAACGGTATACACTAAAACAGCCGCTGCAGTGTATTGTGGTGTTGGAGCTCAGTCAGCAGTGTGTGGTGTGTTCATGTCGCCTCGGCCTACTCACTGCTACTTTCTGCTGCTCAATGGCTTCACTCCCACTCACATTGCTGCTTCTGTTGCCTCTTTCTTAGAGTCAGAGGGCAAACCAAATGGCATGGGAAAAAGAGGGAAACGGCTGTGTGAGCTAAATAACTTATGCATTGTGTCTCTGTTTTATTTCTCAACAGATAAATTATTTCTCCATGACATACGAGCGTATTTTCATTGCGTATAAGCAGCGTAACAATATGGAATACTGAATTTAAAGAGGGGAAATGTAGAGAGAGGCTTGCTTGTTATGTAGGCACAGAGAGGGGCTGCTGTCAGCCTCTTTGCGGGCCCGAAAGATTGATCACCGCACTTTTTCCCCACTCGGGGCTCCTCGGGACCTCCCTAAAAATACGCTCCTCCAAACTCCCTGATCTTTATAAAAATCTACATGTGCGTCCTGTGGAGTCTGAATGCCACTCAGCACACTCTCACTTAGTATTAGCGTTTACATTATTGCTGCTGTATTATTATTTTTTGACTAAGAGGAACAGGAAGCCTGCCTCTTCCCCTCCTTCCATGCAGGAGCGACCTCGCTGTGAACTCTCGGTGCGTAAACACAGCGAACATTTTAACACTCATGCATCACACTGTGGAGAGAGTGTGAGAGAAGCTAGCAAAAAAAACAAAAAAACACTGAGTGTGCAGCAGAGGCTATTTAAGGTGGGTTTTATTCAGACAACAAAGGTTTACTCCTACTTTACACATATGCAAACTTAGCGAAAGCCATTCAATCACAAAAACAAGAAGAGGTCTATTAAAAATGTAAATATTCACTTACACCAACAGGCTGCCTCTCCCCCCAGTTAAATCTAAATGTTTTTCTCCTATAGAATCTGCAGATATCTCCTCCATCCTCTCCTCCTGAGCTGCTGCGCCATCTAAAACCATCCCAAACTTTCTAAACTGGGGATTTTCAGGCTCTGTCACAGTTTATAAGATTAATGATCTGTGTGGTGTAAACAGTATTTTTTTTTCTAAGGGAGCCATATTGTAAACGGTGGTGGCCAGCCTAATGTTAACAGTCATTACATCACCCAGAGGACCGAAATGTGTCCGAGGGATGCGCTATTGTTTGTGCGTAACGCGGGGCCGGGATGCGCCTACCCGCCGCCCACACAGCGCACATGGCGAGCGACGGCCTTCGTGTTTTTTCTCCCCGGACTTTACCCCCCGTGAGGACTAAACAATAGCAGCTATCCTGCGATAAAGCCCCTCTCTGCCACAGAAAATAATAATGCTGCTTCCCACAGCCGTCACTGCCGTCAGGCCCAGGCTCCCAATTGGTTGTCTTGGGTCACGTGACCAGGAATTGGCTGCAATTTCGCCCCATAGTTCTTCAGTTTAGCCTACCCAGGTCCCCATACGCTAGTAATATCACCAATATACAATTATTAAATAGCCACCGCATTTACGCCATTGCGGTCGGGAGCCTTACACGCTCGTGGTTTTTTTTTTTTTCATTTATTTTTGTACAAAGCCATATTGTATTGTGAGCGTGTGCGGTGTGTTGCATGTGTGAATGTTTTTTTTTATTTTGGGGAAGGGATTGTTTCGGGGGTCTCGCCGTTTGAGGTAGAAGCCGGTTTGAGGGAGCAATGAATTTTGAATTTGAGAGGGAGATCGGTTTTATAAACAGCCAGCCGTCCCTAGCAGAGTGCCTGACGTCCTTCCCCGCCGTCCTGGAGTCATTTCAAACTTCATCAATCAAGGAGTCGACAGTAATTCCGCCTCCCTTTGAGCACACCATCCCCAGCCTCAGCCCCTGCACAGCCAGCCAGCCGAGACCGACTGCTAGGAGCCAGCAGAACCGGAGGACCTCCGTCACTAATGGCCTCCAGACGCAGCACCGAGCCGCCCAGCAGCCCTGCCCGCCCGGCCAGGCCCCTGCCCCGGCATTCGCCAACTCGGCCGGTCCGCTGGCCCACGAGTTCCCCTGGATGAAGGAGAAGAAGTCATCCAAGAAGTCCCCCAAGCCTGGGAGCAGCTCCAGCGGTGGCGTATCCATCATCCCCCCTGCCTCTTCCTCCCCGTCGCCGACCGCCTCCGGGTACGCTTCGGCGGGCATCGAGTCACCCACAGGTCGGTATGCTGGGAGTAGGAGCCAGGCTATGTGTGTGTGATGGGAATGTGATATGCAGCTTGTGCTTTATTTCTGTGATAATCTTCATTTCATATCCACTATATAACTTAACAATCATTTCACACAGCAAGGATTTGGTTAGATGACATTGTCTTTTTCCAGTGTGTGTGTGTGTGTGTGTGTGTGTGTGTGTGTGTGTGTGTGTGTGTGTGTGTGTGTGTGTGTGTGTGTGTGTGTGTGTGTGTGTGTGTGTGTGTGTGTGTGTGTGTGTGTTGTGCAGTGCTGTGATGCTGTGTCAACAGGGAAGCCATATCGACACCACTGCATTATGCTGCAGTGCTTTGCTCTTCATCATGCATGTGAATATGCACCATTTAACGCGATAATAGCATTCAGAATTACGTTTTAAGAGTGCAAACTGTGCACACCTGCATCATGTTAATTATGCACCATCTAAAGCTTACATTTCCATTATTTGTTATGTCTATGTCGTCTTTATAGTGCATATATACGCATAGGTGTTTTTTTTATTTAAATCCATTCTGCAGTTTCTGTTGTTTAGGTGCATGGTGGGGTTTCAGCAGCGTCGCCATGGCATTATATATTCATAACACAACTGAAAGGGTAGCCATATTGGATTAAGGTAGGGAATATAATGGCGAGGCAGAGCAACAGAATATGATGGGGTGGGGGTTGGGGGAGGTAGCTACATGCACACATGATACAGACTGCACACAATCTGATTTTCTTGGGTTTAGGCCATTTCTGTCTTTTTCACTGCCCTCCATTGCAATCACTGAACATTTTTTCTCCACACACATAAAATCCCACCATGTCTCGTGTTCCTTTCCTGCCCAGTTTCCTGCCTTTTCTGACTTATTCACAAAGCTATTCATGGTATAAGTTATGTTTGGTGTCACATCGACATTCCCACATCTCCCTGTACATTTCCTTCCCATCATGATTCATTTTCCCCCTGTCTTTCGATTCTCTGATCACATACCGCAGCCTCTCACACTCCAGACTTTACAGAAGAGAGAACCCATTTTTAACCATTATCATCTGTCTTTATCAGCTTTTTTCTTTACTATATTATTTTTTTTTTACCATCAACAAATTGGTCCGCTCTAACACTTAGGGCTTTGGCTGCTACTGTAATCGGAAGGAGTATTTTTTTATGAGAGTGTTTGTGTTTTATTACTGTTTTATTACAGACAGAAGAGCCGAGGGGATTTCTGCTCGGTGCTGAAGCAGCTTATTTCTTGGCTGGAAATTTCGCACGCAATAAAATTTTAGAGGTTTTACAGCTCTCATGAAATAGATTACAATTTGAAGTTCAAACGAACTATAAAATAAAATAAAAGAAGAGAAAATATTTTACACATAAATCCCCAATATAATTTCTCTCTCCTTTTATTTGTCTTTGTCTCTGCAGACCCGAGCCAGGCGGGTCTGGATGGTGGAGCTGGGTCCCGCCGGCTGCGCACCGCCTACACCAACACCCAGCTGCTGGAGCTGGAGAAGGAGTTCCACTTCAACAAGTACCTATGCCGGCCCAGAAGGGTGGAAATCGCCGCGCTTTTGGACCTCACCGAGCGGCAGGTCAAAGTTTGGTTCCAGAACCGGCGCATGAAACACAAGCGCCAGACTACGCACCACCGGGACGGAGGGGGGCATGAATCCAGCGACCCAGGCGGGTTTGAGCCGCTCGAAGGCGCCGATGCCTCCTCCCCGTACTCGAGCCAGCCGCTGGAAGCATCTGGCACCGGGGAGGCTACATCGGACGTAGAGGCTGGGAGCTGCAATCCATCTTCGGCCGCCTACGCGAATGACAGCACGGATAATGCACCCACGTCGGAGGAGGAAGGCCGATTGAGCTGCCCTGAACCGCTTCCAGGGCCCTCTGGCTCCTCTGACTCCCCTCCTGCACCTCAGAACTCTGCGGATATCCCGGGCCTGATGCATCTTAGCGAGTCCGGGCCAGCAGTGCCAGATCCGTCCTTCTCTGAGCAGCCGGACTCCTCCACTGCTCCTCCTGCCGCGTCCTCATCATCATCGGTGCTCCCCGACCTCACCTTCTTCGCCGGGGACTCCTGCCTGTCTCCCAGCCTGCAGAGCTCCCTGGATAGCCCGGTGGATTTCTCCGAGGAGGACTTTGATTTGTTCACAAGCACACTGTGCACCATAGATCTGCACAACCTCAACTTCTGAGATAAATAAAACAAAACTAATAATAGAGGAGGACGGGTGAACAATCGAGCGGAGGCGACGGCTGTTTAAAAAGCATTAAAGCTTCTCGGCAACATTCCTGAAACATTGCTGAATGAATTTATGTTCTTTACAAAATATCTGTTCGTCTTTTTTTGCTGGTGTTATTTTGCGGCTATAATATAGAGTTAATTTAATTTTTAATCATCCAAGGAAAATGTTTATTTTTGTTTTTTCCACGATCGAAAAGTTGTGGATTTGTTCTCTCCCCTTCTTCAGGTATTTATTGCCTTCATTTTTCCCCGTTTTTATGGATTTTTTCTTCTCGTGCATTTTGGTGCAGCTTCATGGATTCTTAATAACTTCTCAGGAACTGTTCGATGCAGAAAGCTGGACTGCTTTTACACAATCTCAACTCCAGAGAAGCCCTGCTGATGACCCGAGTTTTAGACCCTAGTTTATTTATTGAGATTCTTTAATAGTGAAAATCCAAATTATTTATTGTACATATATTTTCATAGTGGAATAATAATAATAAAAACACACAAACATTTACGATGTCGTTGTTTTGTTTAGGCTAAATGAATTAATGGAGTGCCTAATAACACCTATTAATTGTGTGAAAATATACGGCATGCAGTAAATATATTTTTTTATGTAGTGAACGATAATAGTAGCCTAAAGTGCATGTTTTAATAGCCTACCATAAATATAAAACACAATGACCATTAGGGTGCCTATTATTCTCTTTATTAGTTTTACAATATTTGGCCAAATTGGACATTTTAAATACGTTTTAATAGCACTTTTTTTTCTCCATAAGAGGTAGCCTAGTTTAACACCAGGTAGTTGTTTGTTTCTAATTATTAAGATACAGTCGTGAAATAGATCTAATTGTCATTTTATTGTTTTCAATCGTCTGATAAGTATTTTCATTTTGTGTCATGATGCTAGTTGGAAGTGTAATGTTCAGCTATCTTGTTTTCCCACACTGTAGGCTACAACATAAATATATAGCCTGATATAGCTTGGCATGGCCCAGTATGGTTGTTTACAGAGAGATAGCCCTGAAGGGCGAGATATGTTCCAGAGCAGATAAAAAGAGGAGAAACAGTCCGAGGCCACAGCGGGGTCATTGTTTCCCTTCATCACAGTTAGCTTAGCATTGGTATCCCTCTGCCTCTGAGCTGGAGCTAATGGTTAGCATAGCATGGCCTAGCTTCCACCATGTCAGAACAGCGCAGACGCTATGTAGCCTTATACTGACGAGGCCCAGAGCTAACAGAAGCTAGCTACTTTACTGAAGCTGGCTTGCTAATTCTCCTCTTCTATTAAGCTAGTAGGGTAAATACAGAGCAAACCTTGACTTAGCATGGTAACCATTAGAGAGAGAGAGAGAGACAGAGAGAGAGAGAGAGAGAGAGAGAGAGAGAGAGAGAGTGTGTGTGTGTGTGTGTGTGTGTGTGTGTGTGTGTGTGTGTGTGTGTGTGTGTGTGTGTGTGTGTGTGTGTGTGTGTGTTGCTAACTAGCTGCTCCTCCCCCCACAGAGTCAAAATGGCGCTGAAGACAAAGCAGGATGTGAACAATGAGCAGTGGCAGCCATTACAGGATGACTGCTCAGTGTGACAGGCATGGTGTATACTGTGCATTTGTATTTAATAATAATAATAATAATAATAATAATAATAATAATAATAATAATAATAATAATAATAATAATATATCATTATAATAATAGTAATACTAATCTGCATCTGCATATTTTTCTATATATTTTTAGAATTCAAACATTTTTAGACTATATCAAATGGCCAAAAAAAAAACATAAGCAGTCTGCAAAGCTATGTAAGAGAAAATAAGAACATGTGGGTCGATATATTTGTAAGACAACCACTAAACAATGGTGTTATTATATTTTAATGACATTGAAATGGAATTTGCTTTGGTGTTTGGTTCTCTCTTTTTTTAACACTAACAGAGGGGATTCCTCACTTCTTTATCTGGGAGAACCTTTTTTGAACCTGATATAACTTATTGTTTCTGTGGAATTCCTTAAAATATGGCATATAAAATAACAAATCAGAACCTCTCTCATATTCACTGCATCTCTGACTTGCCCGTTAATGTTTGATCAATGCAATATCATAATGAAAACACAAACATATTCAGAGTCAAACTCATCTGATGCATTTGTGGGCAGTTTTTAAATTGTGTAGATGTAAATCCCATGGAAACCAAAGGAAACAATAATATAGCAATGACAATCACATTCAAATAATCCTGTAAATATCAGGAATATGCAACAGAAAAGTTATAAAGCTGTACTAATACAACGAGCAATAATAATAATAATAATAATAACAAGAATGCAAAAATGTGATTAGCTCTCAGCCACATATTCTTAATTTGTGCATAATAAAGCATATCAAAATATAAATAACACGAGGTGGACAGGTGTTGCAAATAAATAAAAAAAACACCAAACACAGCTCATTTGATCGTTCGGCATCAATGTATGTCACAATAACTGTAATATCCATATTTAAATACAAAATATTGTATGGCTCGCAATAACTGCTTGCTATCAAGAGAAGTTGTTAAAGATCTTTAAAGGTCCCATATTATGCTGCTTTCCATGTTCATATAGCCTATGTATTTTGTTGCTCCATTAAAGCATGTTTACATGCTTCAATGTTGAAAAAGCGCTTTATTTTCCTCACACTGCCTGTACATAAATGACTACTTTTCACTCCGTCTGACAACGCTCTGAAGAGCCCATGCCCCACCTTTGCAAAAGTGCACACTGCTCTGATTGGTTGGCTGGTGACTCTGCTGTGATTGGTTAACCGCTTAGAGATGGTCTGGTAGCTGAGTTTCTTCCCATTAAGTGGCTATGCTACATTAATAGGTTGTTAAATGTTAACATGCCCTGAGACGCTGTTTCTTACAGGTTGCTGCGTCGGGACTTAAGATGTTAACGTGTTGTGAATAAAAAAAACAGCTCAGTATTTCTGCACAATTTAGGTAAAGTTATGAGAGTGCATACAGCCTAAAAGCTTGGTAGCGTAGCGTTGATAGCGTCAGCTATCACTGCTAGCATCACAAGCACACTGCTTGCCTCAACTGCCACAACAGATCCACAATTCAGTGAAATGCCAAGAACACAACCATAATCTGGGTTTTTGCTCCGGGGGAATAGTGGTAAAAATAAATGCAAGCCACTTGTTCTTCACATCTTCTTCCTTAGATATGGCAAACAAAGAAAGTTTTGGTTCGCAGCGAAAGTGGCAGCTTCTCCTCGCCATGGCTCCTCTGCTTTACGGAGCAGATCGCACTGCTATTGGCTATAATTCAGTTCCGTATCATGGTGAGGTCAGTGTGATGTGGAACTGAACCAGGAAGTAAAGAAAGGAAGCCAATCGAGGCGTTTCAGGCAGGGGGGAGGAATATGGGAGAGAATCTCCCTCTGGCCTGAACTTTGGGATTTTAGCTTTTGCAGACATGCACACAAACATAAATAAATACCACACTACAGGAAAGGGAAAACCCCAAAAGGCATAATATGGCCCCTTTAAAAAAACAAAAACAAAACATAGCTGCTCCTCATTGAAGACTGGCCTTGTCTAAATGCAATTTGGCCAGATTCTTGGAAACATTCCTGGCCCAACACAGTGCAACACAGCAAACAGTAACAATACAAAAACAAGAAATAGATTTTAAAAAAATCTAAACCTTTCTACTAAAAATTAAAAGTTAAGTTAAGTGCAAATTAACGTGATCTTAAAACTTAAATCTTAAAATGATCTTACTACTATGAAATCATTTGTTATAGTTTCTGTGTCCAGTCTTCAACAGCAGGCTAAAACATGTTTCTGAAAAGATCTAAGGTAATAAATAGGCAATACAGTAATGGAACTCTCGTATAAATGTGATCTAGTGCTGCCTAGTTTGAAAGTTGGATTGACACTTCGTCATAGACCCCTCGATTGGTTGTTTTCATTTTGGCACAGTGAAATCTTTCAAATGCCATCAGGAGCATCATTGGATGCAGAGGAACCTTATATATATTTCACAACAATCTTTCTAAAGCCAATCTGCCAAGATGTGGTAAAAGTTTAACAAATATTTTTTTTAAAAACATTTTTTATAATTAATTGTAGCTTTGAGTTTAGTATAGAGTCACAGAAAGAAGAATAATGTGTGCATTAAACTATGCAAACGTTAAAAATACCAATAACTCTTTTAATGCAGATGTGGCAGGTAATTATTGTAAAGACTTGTATGGACTTAAAGGAAATCTCAAACCAGCAAATATGGGTTTAATCAAGCATATTAACTATATGTAAAGCTCATATTAAAGGTAAGTAACTTTTTTAATGTACATGGCAGGTGATAAGTATTAGGAAAGAATTTTAAGGAAATATAAACTATAATGAAAAAAAAACAGCAAATATGGAGTCAAACCAACATGTGAAGTAAATATAAAGCTTATATTGAACTTGTTTCAAATAATACCTGTTATCATACTGAATATTCGGCATACACTGCAACACACACTCTCCTGTTACATCCATCTAAGTGTATCCTGTAGACAAAGAGATTACAGCAGAGTACATCTCTATGCTTGGAGACATATCACACCTTCTGAGTGCCTGTGTGTGTGTGTGTGTGTGTGTGTGTGTGTGTGTGTGTGTGTGTGTGTGTGTGTGTGTGTGTGTGTGTGTGTGTGTGTGTGTGTGTGTGTGTGTGTGTGTGTGTGTGTGTGTGTGTGTATGTGTGTGTGTGTGTGTGTATCCCAGTAATCTCTCTCTCTCTCCTGGCTGTCACCGCCTGTCGGCTTGCTGCCATGCTGTAATATGCGGACTGCTCCTTTATCTCCTGCATCACCGTCCCCATCACTGTTATGATTTCTGCCTCTTCGGTGTGTGTGTGTGTGTGTGTGTGTGTGTGTGTGTGGGTGATATTGCATAACTCAGGCGTGACAGATCACCCACTTAGCAGCACTGGTGAAATATGTGAGCGCTGGATTTTTATCATCTCGGGCGTCAAGAGGAAACTTTACCCTCACACACACACACGCACGCATGCACGCACACACACATACACACACACACACACACACACACACACACACACACACACACACACACACACACACACACACACACACACACACACAGATTAATGTTGCTGACACACGTCTCAACCTGTGAGACAAAGTGGAGAGATTATAAGGACGATTGAAAGGTATCTATTGTACCTACAAAACTGTTTCCAAAACACAGCAGAAAGGCAAAGTATGGCTCCACTTTCAAATAAAGCAACACTGAAAAAACTAAAACGTTGACTTTAATTAAATGTATTGTCAACAGATTTCACATAACTTTATAAGGTTAGTTGAAAGCAAGGTTGTAAGGATGATTGATATGAAACTAATATAAGAACAATTTGCCAAATTGTGAAACATGTTTTTGATTTACGAAACAGCTTTTTGACATTTACACGTCTACATTTGATGACTTAAATCTTTATTTGTGACTTCATGACATTCATAACTTAAGAAATTGTGAAATCCATCAATGGATGTCTGATATTTAAACCTGAATTATAACATACCAGACAGATTTTTCACACCCAGGCAAACCAAAAGTGTCTTCATGTTACAGCTTATGAATTGTTCTGTGTGTTCTGAAAAATGTGACCTAAATTTAATGTTACATTTCATTTTATTTAGTGGACACTGTTATCCAAAAGTGACCAACAGAAAGTGCATTAAACCATGAAGATATAAGCTCATAAACGCAGACATCCTGCAAGTACATTTGCTTTCAAAAAGCCAAACCATTTGAAGTGCTATACGTACACAAGTGAGACTTTTGATTTTAATTTGCCAAAGTGGAGACCAAACAGACAGGTTTTCAGTCTGCAACGGAGGATATGTGTTATCAATGACGATGATATTCATCTACTGAAGGAGGACAATTCTCTGCACATCTCAATTTCAATTTCAATTTAAATATTTCAAAGTTCAAGGTTTTATTGGTCATATGCACAGCAGATACAACGTATATGTTGGCAATGAAATTCTTATGTCCCATGCTCCTCCAACAACTCCACATACATGGTGCAAATAAGATAAATAAAATAGTGCAAAAAGAGAGAAGAATATTTACAATAACAACAATAAAGATTTGAGGATGTGAAATATATACATATGTGGAATACATTGAGAGTATTTAAACACTTTACACTGTTGAATGAGGAGGTAAGGACAGATGCATACTGTATATTACGTATAACAGATGTATATGATATGTATAATATATAGATATGTGTACTATAAACAGATATGTATAATATATATGTATGTGTACTATAAACAGATATGTATGGCAGATGTGTATAATATATATATATATATGTATGTGTGTACTATAAACAGATGTGAGTAGACATTCACAGAGGTCAGGAGTTCAGCAGTCTTATAGCCTGTGGTATAAAACTGTCTCTGAGTCTGGCAGTCTTGGTCCGGATGCTGCGGTACCGTCTGCCAGACATAACATTTTAATTTGAATGGGGAGGAATGGTAGTAATACTACTGTCAATGAATTTCTCAATGAATTGCTTCAACACACTGAAAAATTAAAGAAAGAATCATTGTGACACATTCAAATGTGCTCACAGTGGCATGGCAGAGTGTGATTAATGGCAAAGCTTCACAAGTTCTGCGTTGATGTGTGTTGTGATACGTCAGAACAAATGCAGGAGACAGTGCCGTTTATGTTTTATGGGAACTTTATTTCTAGGCGAGCGGGCTGTTAGTGCTTTATTTATTTTGTGTGTGTTTAGCATCCACTAAGCTAAGTTACCATCCGTTCTGTAGAGGAGTCACAGGCAGATGATCAATGCCACAGCCTCTGAGGGCCCCATCAATTCAAACACACTTACACACACTCACACTGTATATTGAGTCGTCAGGTAGGCCTTGGAGGATGCACACCAAACACAAATTCCTCAGTGTGTGTGTGTGTGTGTGTTTGTGTGTGTGTGTGTGTGTGTGTGTGTGTGTGTGTGTGTGTGTGTGTGTGTGTGTGTGTGTGTGTGTGTGTGTGTGTGTGTGTGTGTTGCACTCTCTCTCTCTCTCTCTCTGATAGGTCAATAAAGAGCCATTCCACAGGGTTTACTGGTCTGTTCTAAGGAACCAACACAGACAATTGTCAGTCAATCCAACTGCACCAATTCCCAGGCCGCAGACTGCTGAGTAGTCCGCTCAATGCTAACAAGCAGCCATGTTTTTCAAGCTGACTACAGACATGGCTGAAACTGTCCAATCAGGAAACTGCATGTCTGTCCATTGACTTCCTGTTTTGTGCCCTCATTGTTCTCTTGGTCCAACCCAAATAAACCGAACTGCAGGTATGAAAGTGATCCATAAAACATTTGGAAAAAGATTGTATTTTCTTTAACAAAAACATTTAAAAAAAGGAGAATTCGATAGTGAAATAGCTTACAGACATTAGGACATAAAGACAGGCATAGTACAATTACAACTGTTTAAATTGGACAAGAAAGTTGAAAATGGTGAGCGTTTGTGACATGACATGTAATGTAATTAGTTAACATTACATTATTACATTACATTAGCTGATGCTTTTATCCAAAGTCATTTACAATGAGTGCATTCAACAACCTCAAAAATCCTGAAGGGACATTCGTTTTCACCAAGCCAAAACATTAAAAGTGCTGCTGCATTTGCTTCGAATAAGCCAAACATTTAAATGCAACGTGCAGAAGTAATTTTTTATTTCAGCCAAGCCAAGGTGCAGTGGAAAAAGGTGGGTTTTCTGCCTGTCCTGATTTACTGTAAATAGAGAATAGGTGGCAAGGAGAAAAAGGAAGACAATAAATATTGGTTAGAAAGCTAAATCATCCAATATGATTGTATACAATAAAAGGAATAGAGATACTGGGCTGAATTACCCCATTAGTATAATCAACACCTTCACATTTCTGAAAGTATGTCCAAATAAATCAACAAAATCACTCTACTTACTATTCTATCTGGAGATCCTTATTCTCACATTACAATACTCACTGTCCACCATCAGCTGCGTTTAGTCAAGTCAAGTCAAGTTTATTCATAAAGCACATTTAAAACAACCTCAGCTGACAAACGTGCTTTCCACAATTAAAATGAGACTGTCAGCAATCAATAAAAGAATAAAGACATAATTGCACAGAGGTAAAAATCAATAAAAATAAATGAAATACCATAAAAGCAACAATTGCGTTACGGCATAAATAAACCAAGAAAACCTGCCTAGCTGTGGCTGAACGCTAGAGAGAAGAACAGGGTTTTCAGCAGTGTTTTGAAGTGTTCAAGTGACTGACCTGAACAGGCAGGCGGTTCCACAGCTTTGGGACCGCTACTGATCTCCCGGAGTCTTAAGCCTGGACCTAAACTAAGGAAATTTAAGGCTAATATTTCAGGAACTATCATGTTATGACTAGGGCAGTACGGAATACAATGGTATCTTGTTCACAACAGTAATGATATTCCAACAAAATGTATTACTTATATTTTTTATATAAAAAAAAAAAGCATACAAAAAGTGAAAAACATGCATAAAAACAAACCGTAGTTACAATTAAGCTGTGGATTTAGAAAATAATGTGAACACAAACCCCTTTAGGCTAATGTTGAATCTGGTTATTTACAGCGACCCTATTTACCCCTGCTAAAGCTAAGGAACAGCACATGAGAGACGAAGAAGAAGAAGAAGTTTCTTTTAGCTTGCAATGCTGAACTTAACATGAATTAATATTAAGACAACTCCCTTGGACAGTGGCCATCTGTTTTGGGTGTGCAGCACCTGAAGGCATTAATAGCGTTTTTAATGTTCAGAACTTAAAATGCTATGATGGAGCTATGTTTTCTATTCTAATATAATCTTACATTTTGTAGAAATAGTTTTATGTTGTCAAAGGCTGCAGTGCTACAAACGTCTATCAGTCCCATAGCCTTCAGATTAAACATTAAGGGAACATTGATATTGATCAATGCAAACTGGTAATGACACATTCATCTCTTAAAGGTTTCTAAAGTTTGGATAATGTCCAGACAAACTTTTTACTGTCCCTAATGTTTCCAAGCATTTTTATCATGAACACTTACAGCTTTAGATGATGTTGTGTAATTCCCTTGAAGTGCCTTGTGTGACTCATGCAGAAATGGGCATGGTTCACATGGTTCAGCAGACCAGACGCGTCAACAATACTACGCTATGAACTTTTGTTCATGTTCAAAACCAGCTTGAGGTGTTCAATGCTGTAAGCCCTGAATTAACACCCAACTCCTTCTGAGTCTGCTTGAACGCATGACGAGTCCCTGGTTGTGCGAAGAAGTTGTAGAGACTGTCAAGGGTGATACAAAAATCGCGTTGCTGTGCGATTTGCTCACAGGTACCCACCTCAACCAATGTTCATTGTGTGGGCCAGGGGATGGATGAAAGCAGGAAATGGAGGCGGCAGCCACATATTTTGACTCAATTAACATGGCCCGATATGAAGTTTTGCTCTATGATGACTGTCCACAAATCCGAAAAATTGTTCTTTTAGTTCCAGCTCTGCGTGTCTCCATTCAAAAGAATGGTAAAAATCCATTATCCTGAACTACCAATACGATAACTCGGCTTGTCTTTGTAACATGAGCACAACGTTTTATTTTATTCCTGTACACCATTAGTTGCATAGTTAAATCCTAATGTCTACTGCTGCACTTCGACAAACTGCATAGAACATGGTGCCTTTCTCTTTGCTGTACTCTCACTTTCTGAACCTAAAAATATTAGGTTATTGTCCGCCATCTTTGCCTGGCATCAGAGGCTCACCAGGCTCCAGAGAGCTGGGGATAAGAGCAGGCGGGAAGGCAGTCCAAAAATGTTGCTAGCTGATAAACATGGTAGAAACACTGAGAAACACCCAAGAATTAAGCTCTCCTATTATGCTTTTTACAATATATTCTACCACAAAAACAATCGTTACCCGTTGCTGAACGTGAGTGTAAGTGCAAATGCAAGTGCTGTTGCGTCACAGTGTTTCTCCAGTGTTTAGCCCCTTGTGGCTTTTTTTTGGACTTGCAGTAGCTATATTAGTCAACAGAAAGTATCACTTCCAGGACCACCTTCTCTTACTGTCAACGGCAACAACAGGGTGAAAAGGTGAAAGCAGTTAGGAATAACCAAAACCAACCCTGCCCAAGCTCCAGTCAACATGACCACCATTAATAATGAGAGAAGAATACTGAACAGAAAATACCTGTGGCTCCACCAGCGTCCCAAACACAAGATTGAGACTCACAATTACTGTGATATGAGAAAAAAGGTTCAGAAAGCGTATTATTAAAGCAAATAAAAGGCCAAAAAAAACCTAAATTCAGCCTACTTCCACCTTCTACATTGTTTCCCTGGACGCATTTGCTAGATACTGCTAAAAGAATGTATGTTGGTCGCATTCACATCAAGTTCTAGCAGAAGGTGGAAAAATGGTTGTTGGGGTTTTGTCCAATGCAAAGTTGTGTGCTTGCTTGTGCATAAATGCAGCTTTTCCTAAGACATGTACCATTGTTGTGACCACCAGCAATAATATCAGAGTTCAGTGCTCAAAATATTCAAACTTGGGCCGCCGTATAGCTCAGTTGGTAGAGCTGGCGGGCCATGCACTGGCGCTTGGTCCCCATACAGTGGACCTGGGTTTGAATCCAGCCTGGGACCATTTGTCCCATCTATCTCCCCTTTCAAGACTCTCGCTTCAAGTCACAGGTTGCCCAAAAAAATAGTAAAAAAAAAAAAGATTCAAACTTTACAATGTCAAGGGCTGTAACTGTTAATAATGTGTCTTTATTGTTTGGTATGCTGATTATATTATTTACTGTTTAAAATGGCAGAAATTGCTTGTCCAAAACATTCAAAGGATAAGAAGAACATCAAATGAGCATGACATTTACAAATCTGAGCAGATGGAACAAAGTGACATTGGGAAGTTTTGCTGTGGTTTATGGGTGATTCATTGACTGACTATTTCATCCATTGGCAATAAGGGCAATATCAAGGTACCTCAAACATCTTTTTCAGGACGTCCTGCAGTAGTTACACAGTAGTGCTGTAACAACAGTGATTAAGTTATCTGAAATTTGTTGACATAATACATTTAATTAAATGTGTGTGTGTGTGTGTGTGTGTGTGTGTGTGTGTGTGTGTGTGTGTGTGTGTGTGTGTGTGTGTGTGTGTGTGTGTGTGTGTGTGTGTGTGTGTGTGTGTGCATAATGAATGGGAAAACTTTGAGATGGAAAGTCAATATAGTAGCCACCCTATTACTTTTTGGGATGGTACAAGCTCATTGCCAACTTTCAAGGTTTTAATATTGATTTCCTGTATAATTTTTAAAATAATTTTCCTTTTTAGGATATGAAAAAGGGGATACTTTTAAGATGTTTTTCTTCCATAAAAGAATTCAGTGCCTTAAGGAGACATTTGTTGTATAAGATTAATGTATCAACCTCATCACAAAAGCATTTGATTTGATAGCACAGCCCTGACTCGAGGATACAGCACATTTGTTGGGGACTATTTTCAGCAGCGGATTAATTCACATTTGGTGCTCTAGTCGTTTGTATGGCAACATGATGGTGTGTGTGGGATTGAGTGATAATAAAGTACACTGTGTGTTCATGCTAATGAAGGAACATGTGACCCAAAGCAACAATGTGGCTCATTGATGAATAACAACAATGGAGCTCTATGGCCCAAAGGAGGAAAACATGTCAGGATACACACACTATACCAGACTTTCATCCAGGCCTCTTATCTGAACTGAATATCTAACCCTATACTATAAGTTTGAATTAACATTATGAAATAAGTTTCATACACAAAGGTCTTTAGTCAGAAGGCGGTTGTCCTCTGCTGCCCTTCTCCTCCGTTGCAGCCTGGGTGTAAATGTGTTGTGCAGATAAGAGCGGCTGAGCTGACAGCGTCTTATCAGAGGATGATAGCAGCGAGCCAGTCGGACAATCCCCTCCAGCTCTGAATTCTCTCCTCTGCTCTCCACGCTCATATCATCATTCTGGAAAACCAGGAATATAAGCAGCTAGGTCCTCCAATGTTAACTTATGTCTAAACAAGTTACGTTTATTAAACAAGTGATGAATTTTTCTCCAAGCTGTGACTTCAGCAGTTGCAGGATGGTGCCATTGGGAAAGTGTCTTGAGCTGCAGTTACTCCAATGGCCACTAGGTGCTGCTTTTAAGAAACCTCTAAAGGCTACATTCACACCCAATCAGGCAATGTGATAAGCATGAGCACTTAAATGACCTATTTGTACAATGTTGAGAACCCTAACTACACAATCCAGCACAAGAAGACTTTTTATATCACAGCTTTTGTTTTCCGACTTCCTGATTTCCAACGGCACCTGAAACCAATGTAATTTTACTGCAACAAGAAAATAAAATATAGACAGCAGGCAAGGGCTTTGTAAATATCAACAGAATATATTCAACAAGCATCCATGTAGTCAGCTGTTATACAAATTCCTGAGCAGTTGGGGAAAAATGCTTATTTTTCATTCTTACTTTTATTACAATAGTTTATTTTAGGCTTCCGGCCCATGGCAGCAAGAGGCAGGGACTTTTTACTTCAAGATACTGGTACTGGCTTCCTGTGCTGTGGAGGGATCAGGCCCTTCCTACATCCAAGAGATGGTTAAACCATACACTCCATCACATGCTTCACTCGGCATCAGCCAACCGCAACAAAAACCCACGTGTTTGCTATCCTGCCTCCAAGATGGAACACACAAACAGTTGTAATACTAAAAAAGGATTTGGCTGTTTGAAACTTACACGAGATAGAGTGGATGTACTTGTTTGTATCTTCATGTTTCTTTGCAGTAATTGTAAGTCGCCTTGGATAAAAGCATCAACTGAAGGAAATTAAGGTTTCAAGGTTTCAAGGTTTCAAGGTTTTATTTGTCATATGCACAGCAGATACAGCGTATATGTTGGCAATGAAAATCTTATGTCGCGTGCTCCTCCAACAACTCAACATACATGGTGCAAAAGATAAATAAAGTAGTGCAAAAAGAGAGAAGAATATTTACAATAACAACAATAAAGATTTGAGGATGTGAAATATATACATATGTGGAGTATTTAAATACTTTACACTGTTGAATGAGGAGGTATGGACAGATGCATATATTATGTATAGCAGATGTATATGCAGATATGTACAATATATGTGTACTATAAACAGATATGTATGGCAGATGTGTATAATATATATGTATGTGTGTACTATAAACAGATGTGAGTAGACATTCACACAGCTCAGGAGTTCAGTAGTCTTATAGCCTGTGGTATAAAACTGTCTCTGAGTCTGGTGGTCTTGGTCCGGATGCTGCGGTACCGTCTGCCAGACGGCAGCAGACAGAACAGATTGTTGCTGGGGTGATGGGGGTCCTTTAATATCCTACCGGCCTTCTTCCTACACCGCTGGGTGTAGAGGTCCTCCATGGATGGCAGCTCCGTCCTGGTGATGTGCTGAGCAGTTTTCACCACCCTCTGTAGAGTCTTACGGTTGAGGGCGGTGCAACTGCCATACCAGGCGGTGATGCAGCCAGTCAGGATACTCTCGATGGTGCACCTGTAGAAGTTGCAGAGTATCCTGGAGTCCATGTTGAACTTCCGCAGCCTGCGGAGGAAGAAGAGCCGCTGTCGAGCCGTCTTGGATATGACCCTGGTGTGATGTGTCCATGTCAGGTCCTCACTGATGTTTACCCCGAGGAACCTGAAGCTGCTGACTCTCTCCACAGGAGTCCCGTCGATGGTGATGGGTGTGTGTGCCTCTCTCTGCCTCTTCCTGTAGTCCACAATCAGCTCCTTTGTTTTGCTGACGTTGAGATGGAGGTTGTTGTCCTGGCACCAAGATGTCAGGGCTCTGACCTCCTCTCTGTACGCCGTCTCGTCGCCGTCTGTGATCAGGCCGATGACGGTCGTGTCGTCAGCAAACTTGATGATGGTGTTGGAGCTGTGTGTGGCCACGCAGTCGTGCGTGAACAGGGAGTAGAGGAGAGGGCTGAGCACACAACCCTGAGGGGCTCCGGTGTTGAGGGTCAAGGTGGAGGATGTGATGTTCCCCATCCGCACTGCCTGGGATCTGCCCGTCAGGAAGCTCATGATCCAGTCACAGAGGGCGCTGTTGAGCCCAAGGTCCCTGAGCTTAATGATGAGCTTGGAGGGCACAATGGTGTTGAATGCTGAACTGTAGTCAATGAACAGCATTCTCACATAAGTGTTCCTCTGGTCCAGGTGGGAGAGGGCAGTGTGGAGGGTGAGGGAGATGGCATCATCCGTGGACCTGTTTGCTCTGTAGGCAAACTGCAGGGGGTCCAGTGAGTCAGGGAGGGAGGAGGTGATAAAAGTTTTGACTAACCGCTCAAAGCACTTCATGATGATGGAGGTGAGTGCAACTGGGCGGTAGTCATTGAGGCAGATGGGTTTTGTCTTTTTGGGGACAGGGACAATGATGGACTCTTTAAAACATGTGGGGACTACAGACTGGAGCAGTGACCTATTGAAAATGTCTGTGAACACATCTGCCCGCTGAACTGCACACACCTTGAGAGCACGGCCAGGGATGCCATCAGGTCCTGGAGCCCTGTGTGTGTTGATCCTTTTCAGAGATCTACACACATCTGCACTGGTTAAAACCAGTGAGCAGGGATCCTGGCCTTTTGTGCCTCCACAGCCGGGGGCTTCTCAAAGCGTGCATAAAATGTGTGGAAAGGAAAAAAGGTGGAAAAAAAGGTGTTACCGCAGTATAAGGTCAGGCTTCGTTTTTCCAAGAACTGATTTCAACTTTCCCGCAAAACCAAATGCTATCCTCCCTCAAAGGAATGGAAAGTCTGGCATGATTTGATGTGAATAAATTCTAGCTGTATTTAAATTAACTGAAACATCTATTCAGAAATAGAGTCCATTTCATAATCCATGCAGTTTTTGCTTGTAGACAAATGCCTTCTTCTGTGACTGATTCGGGTTTACACACAGCATCCTAATGCCAGCCAGTGTGCAGCGATTGATGAAATCTCCGCACAAGGACATGCTTGGGTAGTAAAATGAGTAAGAGTTGGCTGTGATGTACAAATATATATATATTTTTTAATGTTCAATATTTGTGAACACATGAATTGAGACCTTGTTGGTATAACTACATAAAAAAAAAGAAAAAAGTGCATTTGTTTTCCACCTAGTCAATGCTCTATTATGGAGAACTGACCTGATTGGCCAGTTTGAACTGGGAAGGTGGGCTCTTAAGATATATATGTGACTGGAATAAGGTAATAGTAAAGACATTTTGTAAAGCCCCGCACCAACACTGGTGCGAGCATTGTGTAGGACTCTTTGTTTTCTGTTCCTTTCGTTTGACTACTAAAGAGGCAAGTGGGAGTGAATCCAGAACCCTGCTTCAGTTTGGTGATAAGAGTAAGAGTGAGGATAACAAGTGGTGCAGTCTTGTTCAGTAAAGTAAATAAACTGCATATAGGGCTTTTCCAGTCTTTGAGACCACTCATAACGCTTCTACGTTTACAGAATTCTGAGACACAGCCGCTCTGTACTCAAGAACTTTTGTCCAATTTGGACTGAACTGGACAAAAGGTACGTTCTTGATGGTTATATCCAGTGGTAACTACGTAGATTTACTCACGTACTATATTTACTATACTATTTTGAGGTGCTTGTACTTTACTTGAGTATTTCCATGTTATGCTTCTTTTACTCTACTACAATTCAGAGGTAAATGCTGTACTTTTCCTCCACTACATGTACCTTTAGTTACTTTACAGATCTGGATTAATGATGGTAAATATAATCAGCCCTTAAATCAGACTTTAGTTCACCTGGAGTAAATCCAGCAGCTACCCTGCAGTATACAAAGCCATTCAAACCAGCTGCACCTTTACCAGCTCTGAGAACACTTTAATGATCAATAATTATAAAACATATCAGAGATATTATTCTGAAATGCACCAATATGACTACTTCGGTGTATATATAGGTCCAATAGTTAGGTGTTCTCTGAACACTGTCAAAAGATTAAAATATATACTCCAAATAAAGAGTGAGATTTGAACACTTTGGGAGTCAAAATATACTCTATAGCTGGTACTTTATAACACTGTTTGAGTGCTTTCCAACACGTGCAGTGTAAACCTAGAACCCTCAGAGAGTTAAAAATGTACTCTTAGACAGTGTTTTAGTGTCACTTTGCAGAGCTGATTATTCAACAATTTGAAAGAGAAAATGTATTCCATGGTCATGCCAGCCCTCTCTGAAACCTACTCGAACCGATGCAGGGGCAGAGCGACCAGCATAATGATGGACTCCACCCACCCTGCGCACAAACTGTTTTCCCTCCTCCCCTCAGGCAGAAGGCTGCGCAGCATCCGTGCAAGGACAACCAGGCTAACAAACTGCTTCTACCCAGATGCCGTCAGACTGATGAACTCAAGCCCTACTGCACTGGCATGCCTGGAGTCTCTTTAGGCTGCTGCACTTTATTTATTTTTCTATTGCACTCTACTGCACTTTGTGCTGTGATGTTTTTAATGCTGGATAGGTCTAGACAGGACAGGTTCTAGACATCTATTTTATTCCCAAATTCATTCAGTCAGATAGCTAGCACCGAGGCCTGAGTACTATGTTTCGTTCCCCTTCATGTACCCCCCCCCCCCCCCCCCCCCACATGCTGTGTGAATGACAATAAACATAAACATTTTTAACACTGTTTCAGCACTGTTTAGCTGGTGTACACCAAACAAACTATTTTGACAACAAACACTTAAGGAATTGGAAGTACACATTAGGTCCTTGAAAACATGGCTTTATTTTCAAAATTTAGTTTTACTTAGATAACATCTAATCAGTAGCAACTTCAACCAACCCTCAAAATACATTGGTCACAGGTGAACATGAACATTGGCTTATTAGGCCTCATCACTATCAGCGCTATGCTTGCTATGGAGAAGTTTCCTGAAGCCTGAAAAAGTGCAAAACCTCTGGTGGCATCCATTCTGGTCGCACAACAATTGAAACTTCTTACCAGGATAAAATGCATGTGAAAGCTTGACATGACGGACCAACTGTTGAATTGTGACAAAAGTGGACTTGCAACCAAAGCATCTTAACATCAGTTGAGGAGCTTAGCCCTAAGGGTTTTGACTCTGGGAGTTTTGTGAGAAAGACCTACATCAATGTTGTAGATGGTGGTCTGCACAAATGTGTATGTAACCCAGGTGAAAATAGACACTTGAAAATAGACACTGGTTATTAACTGGTTAATAAATAAGAATAATTATCAAACATAATTTCATCATTTTAAATAAAAAGCCCATGATTTAGTTTGATAAATAGGATTAAAAGTAATGATTCATTCATGTTAATTCATCCTGTAAGACTCTAAGTTAAAATAGATGTCCTGTCACTTTAAGAAAGTACAGTTGTTACAGCCAATCAGATTGGCTGTAACGTTTGTTCACGCGTGAAACATCAGAAGAAGAAAACTTTTGAAGAAGCAAGACGCTATAGAAATCGCTATTGAAATCGAACCAGTGAGCAATAGACTAGAAACTTTGTGTAAGCCTTTATTTTCCATTTTTGAAAGTGTTTTGTGTTACCGTTACGTCTATAGAGATAGACTGTGTGTTATTTGTACTTTGATATTATTTTTTGGACTGAGAAATTGTCGAGTAGTCTGGGAGTTCTGAAGCCACGTTACGATTGACGAGCCACATTACGATTGATGAGACAAGATGGCGAGCTATACCCAATGAGAGTTGAACCACTATCGAGTGGCATCTTCCAGCTTCATCTGCATTTCGGAGAACACACATCGCTCGAATCAGAGTTGCGGTAGGACTGTTTGGTGCCATCGTTATTTCGACCACAAGTTGATTCCTGTAGTGAGATATTAGCCAACGTGGATGCGGTAAGGGTGGATTCATTCACACCACACGGACTGCACAACGTGGTTAGCATCCATTGACTGCATTGAATGCAGAGTAACGAACTTTAACGTCAAGCTGAAATACATTTACGACGGTTGAATGTAGTTTTGAATTTGCTGAACTGTGAATAGTATCTGTGAATGTTATTTTCCGGATGTGTTATTTTTCTTTGATTGCTATGCTAATGTTTCTGGTTATGCCATGCAGTTTAAATCTGCTAGAACCTAGAACTCCAGCTCACTGGTTTAGATAGCTGATAACTAGCAACTAGCAAAAGGAAACTTGACCCATTGATTTAAAATAGGCCTGTTGAGATAAATAGCATGACTGATGTCTTATTAGATTGAAGTTATATTTTGATATAGTGTTATTTGATTCAATTAAGATTCAAAACTAGAACTGAAATACTGAAATAATATATTTAGATAATTAATCTTAACTATTGATTATTAGCTATATTGAATTATTATTGAAGTATTATTGAACATAAACTGAGTTAACTCTTGAAATAAAACTAGATACATAATTAAGAACAACTTTAATTGTGATCTAATGTAAATTATATTTCCTTGAACTGAATAGATTAAAAGTGTAAATAATATTTCCTTGAACCAAAATAGATTAAAAGTGAAACTAATGCTCATTTCATTTCCTAATTAGAATACCTTGTTTCTACTGGATCCAATTGCATTCAAATGCAAATGATTTGAATATTGTATATATTGTATGTCTGTTTATGGTACCAATTTCTACTTTTCTACTTTTCTAAACTTTTCTAAACAAGCCGGCATTTAAAACTACTTGATGGTCTGTGGTGTGTCTTATTATTTAATTATTATTGCTACTGTTTTAACTACAACTGCTCCCTACGAACCTAGAGACTGGTCCAAACTAACTCTACTTCACTACAACTGGTAGTAAGTGTTACATGTACATGCCATTCAAGGCCTGGTCATAGGAGATCCCAAACCCATAATGTGCTTTAAAAAGTTCATCAAAAGCTGACAGGGAAGACTTGGCCTTGCAGGGAAGGAGCTCACCATCCAACATAATGTAGTACTCATGGATGCTGTTTCTTGTGGTCCCAACTGCTAGGATGTAGGGCTGCCTCTGATCTGGACCAGAGTTCTCCTGAAGGCTGCGACATGAGTGTAAGATAACAATTAACAAAAATATAACTATACTGTACATCACATTTTGATGGATAGGTCAGACTCTGACAAAAACCTTTGATAGCACAGTTGGCTTTTTTCTATGCACACGTTCACACAACGAGAATAAAACATCAAAGAGATGGTCCGTGTTATCTACCTTATCACATGTCCCTGCAAACTCCTAAACAAACACACAACTGAACATAACAATAACCTGGACATCTTTTAAGATGCACATAAAATACTGAACTCTGAATAATAATTAGTATGATATAGTTTTGTCCCACACACAAAAAAGTGACATTAACTTGTTAAAATCCTTAAAATGACATTGCTTCCTTTTCCCTGATTACATTCCTGAATTATACATTTGCATACATTTTCCATCTCAATAGATTCACTGCCTGACACAAGATCTCTCCTACTTCACTGTAAAGTCCTTTCTCACTGTGCACTGGAGGCTTCAATTTTCCAGATCACACTTGTGTAGGTTGAATATTGGACAAGGATTGGTTGCCAGACTATTGGTGGTGTCACACATCATGCTTGTAGGCCCATCTCTTGAAATCTGATTTTCAATGAGCCCCGGAAACCTGCCCATACAACATTCTGTACAGTGAAGCTCTAACAAAAAGAAAAACATGTTTTTGAGTGGAGGGGGACTTTACCTATATGCAAGATTTCAGGTATTTCCTCCCTGAATTTTACTCTATTCAGTTTGTATGTTGAACAGCCATGTGACTACCTGTGAGACAATCCACCTGTATAGTTCCTTTGTTTGGAGTGGAAGGCATGATATTTGGCCACATTTTTTGTTTTTGGAGTGCGGGTTACACTATTGCCTATTGGCTTATGGATGAAACGGAAATCAGGACACACTAACCTTACGAAACTTGATTACATGGTCCACAGCTTCCCGGACACTGATCTTCACAGCTCCCTTATTTCGACTTGGTGGCGGTGGCAGAAGGTAGACCAGCAGTAGCAGCGAGGCCATGTTGCTGTCCCAACCTGAGAAGAAGGGGGGAGAGCACCTGCTTTCAGCATCAAACACACCAAACGATAGTCCTTGATACATCAAAATTAAAATTCTAATAAATTAATAAAGGTCAATAAATTAAATAAGTCAACAATAATTTAAATTAATTAAATTAACCTGGCCATTTTTCAATCATTTACCTGGGACCTCTTCATCATTATCAGGGTTCTCCTCTGCACACTGAATGAGGTAGTCAAGCTGGGGTGTCTTGCTGAGGTTTTTGGCTTGCTCTATCACTTTGGCCTTCAGGAGTGTTCCCCATGTTCAGCCATTATGATGTACAGATGTAAAATGCAAAATACACATTAATGCAGCAGCAATATTAATCCAAAAAACATCCTGTAAATAGTAAAACACTGACAGGGGAAAGTTTACTGAAAACTTCATCCACCACTGCAATTGGTGTATTGCCCAGTTACAGTACCAAACGTAGTGCAAAGTTAGACTTAACCGTTAAATGCATTATTTCCGGCAGAAGGCGGGAGATTCGAAATCATTCACTCTACACGAGTTACGTAAATTGGCGGTAGCATTTAGCAGCTAACGTTAACGGTGCATGCAGACTAAAGTCGAATATGGATTAAATAAAGTTGCAGCAAGGCCGCTGCGTTTTTTTTTCTGCACCGAATAACGTTAATCTGATTGACTACGGCTAAAGTTATCACTACAATAACAGTTTTAACGTTTCAAGATAAAAAAAAAATCTGCAATTACTTTACCATTAATTCATAATGCTAGTTAAATAAACTTAAGGTAAACCGGACGTCACAAATATTCTACCTGCCAACGTTCACGTTTTTTAAATTAACACAAGGAGACAAATATGAATATTCAGAATTATTCACTTGGTATCTACTTACCTAACGTTACCATCCTGCGTAGAAATGTCGACGTCTTCGATCCATAGACTGTATAGCATCGATCTCGTGAGTCAATATGAAACGGTCACGGTCGTGCTTTTCCGAGAGAACCTTTCAAAATGAGGAGGGTCACGAGGCTGCATTAAACCAATGAGAAGGTGCGGTTTATCTGATGACGAATCGAAACTTAAAATCAGATGCGGACCAGACCGACTCAATAAAAAAAAAAAAGACTCAAGGAGTCCATCATCCCAGAATAAACACTACACAACAACAACAACAACACACCAAGAAACAACACTAAAGAGAAAACTGGTGCACTTGGAGAAGTATACTTTATGTCCATTCTACTCCAACGTGTAAAATATTCTACTCTGGTCATCAGTATTCTGGGATTTTAACACTTTGGTATTTGCTGTGTGCAGTGGCGGCGCCAGGGTATTTTTTCTGGTTCAACTACGGTGGGGCAAACCCATACAGCGGTGGGGCTCAGAGAGAGAGAGAGAGAGAGAGACGGTATAGTTAATAGTTACGTTGTCTTAAAGCCATATATAGTCTACCACACAACAGCCAAGAGTCAAAACACATCTCCAACAAATTAAGTATGCTAATTAGGCAACAAGACTGCAGCAACATTGTTGTGTACCACTTTGTACGAATTCGTCGAGGTACAATAGTACTTGTACTATAAGCTTCCATTGCTTTCCAGTGGATGTGTGGGTGAGAGCCGAATGGATGGTAAGAGTACGGCGGGACGACTTCACCCCAAGCAAGACGAGTCATGTTCGCAGCAGGCAAACATCTACTGACTTGTATTTTAATTAATAAATTATTTATTTGAAATCTATATCAACTTTGTCTCCCTTCGTGTTGTTTAAAGTCCCTCAAGTGGGCCTGACTCATTGAATGTTAGTTGGTTTTATGGTAGGGCTAACGGTAGGGCTAACACAATTCTTGGTTGGGCTATAGCTATAGCCCAACCAAGCCCTACCCTGGCACCGCCTATGGCTGTGTAGACTCTGGTACTTCTACGTTTACTCAAGTACAACATACTTCTTCCACCTCTGGAAATATTGCATTAACATGTGACTTGAGATGTTCTTTAGACTGTTAGAGTTTCTTTGAGGGATGAAAGGGAACAAGGAAACAGACGTACCATTAGAGTATTCATGAGGCAGTTTTAACATTTCTGGCGAACAACTCGGACCAAGAACCAATCTTCTGATCAAAACATATAAATGCAGGAATATGGCAGACAACGCCGTCTGACTGCAGTTTGATTTAATTATCAGATCTATTAAAATAAAAAAAGTTGAGTCTTTTGCTACGCTCTCTCTCTCTCTCTCTCTCTCTCTCTCTCTCTCTCTCTCTCTCTCTCTCTCTCCCCTGTCTTTCTCTTTATCCATCAGCCGAGAGTGTGTGTGTGTGTGTGTGTGTGTGTGTGTGTGTGTGTGTGTGTGTGTGTGTGTGTGTGTGTGTGTGTGTGTGTGTGTAAATGTTATTCATATTGGTTAATAAAAGCTGTTATGTGTCTGGATCAGTGGTTCAGGTTACACAGCTAATGCAACAATGTCAGCAGTCTGGACTCTTTCCGATATCATCTTTCTGGATTTTCAAAAAGCCCCTCATAATACACACACACACACACACACACACACACACACACACACACACACACACACACACAAACACACACACACACACACACACACACACACACACACACACACACATATCCCGACTCTTTTTCCAGGAATAAAGGAGCTTCCTGGTTCTGAAGTCATCTGACCTGTCTGAAAGGACTGTTAGAGGAAACAGACAGACAGACAGACAGACAGACAGACAGACAGACAGACAGACAGACAGACAGACAGACAGACAGACAGACAGACAGACAGACAGACAGACAGACAGACAGACAGACAGACAGACAGACAGACAGACAGACAACAAGTTTGTCCAGTCAGATTTCTGCTTTTTCCTATCTGAATCGAAGTGTAATTTACCGACAGGTTTGAATTGTAGACTTTTCTTGGGATCCTTTCCAATGGTTTATCAAAATGAACACTGATCCTTAACTTTGATCCATGGACATCCCAAATGTGCAGAACATAGACTGCATAGAGGTGCAGATCTAAAGGAACTTTACTGACTTATTCTTCAAGACATACTCACTTTGCTGAAAGAACTGTGGCTTTCATAAATCAGCCAGATGGTAACAATTTTCATCTGCCGTTTTGCTTTTCTATGCTTTTTTTTCAATGAAAAACAACACTACAAGCTTGAGCTTATAGGCTAATTGCTGCACAAACATGAAAGAATGGTGCAGGAATGAGTCCTGAAACCCAAATATTTGTCAGCCTTTTAGCACGTGCAGTCCTCTCATCTCAAAGTCCATGTCATTTTGAATGAGTTTGTGGTGAAAGAAGGTCTGTCATTAACACAAGCTGAAGAGAATTTCACATTTTGTTCTCCAACATAACAAAGGTCAGTAAAAACCCCACTGGTGAATGTCTGAAGATTTAATGTGTCATAAAAAACAGTGGTTGCTCACAAATCAAGTAAGTAATTAAAACTAAACCTCATAATGCTTAATATTATCTGCCTTTAGCTTAGCGTTGGTGATGCGCAGCCATGCAACTGTTATCTAGGTGGTTTATACCATAACGTTAGCTTTTTACTTCTGGCAATTCTGTTCTCTGCTCATAAAGTGGTGTTAATAAGTGGAGATTATCCTGCTGAACAATACATGTAAGTATTTAAATTGCTCCAGTAGCTGAGAGTTGCTATCTAAGGCTCGCTAGCTTGGTCCTCACCAGCAACCACATAGCGAGCATCCTTATGACACTAAAGCAACACAATGTTAAAGCGCTGCCTTACGGTTACCGTAAGATGAGTACAGTGATATTCCAGTGGCATTATAATTAGGGAAATATTGGTAACTGTTGTATTGTTCTCAATGGAAGTCTAGAATAAAAATGTTTTCTTTGTTTTGTGTAAAGTGCAACACAATGCCTGCTCATATCAGAGCTGTTATAAGAGAAAACATCTTGGTCCCTTGCTGTCGGTTTTCCTGTATCAGTGACTTAGTCTCAGCTCCCTAATGGTTTGAGTTAGCAGCAGAGGCAGCATCTAAACACTTTATGTATACTAAAAATGCATAATAAATAAGGGTAGCTGTGATTCAGGGGGTAAATGGACATCTACCAATCGGAGTGTGAGTGATTCAATCCCCAGCTCCTGCAGTCAGTCTGTCGAAGAGTTCTTGGGCAAAATACCTTACCCCAAATTGCTCCCATAGGCATGATTAAGGTCTAGAATTGTTAAATCGCTTTGGATAAAAGCTCCAACTGAATGACATGTAATTTGATGTATTATTTATATGTTGTAAAACATATAATGTCTGAATCAATACACCAGAGATCTGAGATGTACTTAGATCTTTTACCTATAAAAGAAGTCATGAATTTGACAATCTGAGAATACACTCAGAATTCTGACTGTTTCTAGGAACTCAGTTTTGATCAGATCCCAAAAAACGATGGTCCTAATCTATACATACTAAAGTGTAAACATACTGTGTTTCAAATAAAATGCCCGCATTTCACTGAGGTGAAAGTACACAAGTATTACAGAGACACATAAAATGGAAATGCTGAAGTAAAAGAACAGGTACAAGTACATGAAAGTCTACAAAAGTATAGTAGACTAAATGTATTCAGTTTCATTTGTCCACTGCAGACATAAAAAAACTGAAAATCTCTATGAGCAAAGGACTGAATGCCTACATGAATGTTAAAAACATACTGCCATCAGGGAACCTTTTGACCTCTCTCCTGTAGTCTCTTCAGCTCCCAGACAGCCATGTGGGCGTCATTTAATCTTCTTCTTCTTGTCCCGCTCTGTTCCTGCAGACTTCCTGCCCACTCGCTGCCTCTCCCTCCTTTCAGCCCCTCACTGATCATTAACCTCCCTCCTTGTTGCACACCCACGCCACTCGTCCTGATCTCGTCCTGGCGGCGGGACGGCGGTGCGCCTGCTGTCAGACCCTTCAGAGGCTCCGGAAGGGAGAAATGGATGAGGGCTTCATTGGAGGCAGTTATAATAAGGGAGGGTAATCAGTAATGAGAAGGTGTGCAAACTGGGAAATGTCAAAGGCAAATAGTTACATAAAGAGTCCCACTGTGCAGCAGCTGCAACACGTAGAATTGTAATCTACCAATTCATTTAAATACATGCAAAATATCAATACAGATAAGATACTAGAAAACATAATTAGTAAACCAGGAGGGCAGAAGGATAGCTTATGAAGAAAATAGTCCTCCCTGAGTCATACTATTCCAAGGTTTTGGTCAGGGACCCAAATGTTATGCCATTATAAACTTTAGAAGAGGAACTGAAGCATGTAATGAAAGAAAAAAGAAAGAAAGGGTTACAGACAAAGAAAAATAGATATATGTTATCTTAATCGCCACACATCAACACCACTACAAAGGCCTTTGAATACAATGTTTAAATATATACAAATAATAAAAAATAATATGTATATAAATACACACATTAATACATGCATTTGCATACACACCGATGAACTTCTACATATACATACTGTATACATACACACATATATAAGTACACATGTACACATAGACACATACATCGAGGTAGGATTAAAACCAAGTCATTTCCAGGGCTGAAATAATAACACAATATAAAAGAAAGAAGAAAAGAAGACCAAGATAACAATATGGTGCAAATCAAAATGCATACAACTCATACAGCACAATGTGAGAGTCAAAAGAGGTACTGTTGCTTGATGCTACTTTTATGGCTCCGCAATTCTAAATCTATATCTATATATATATTTTTTTTACATTTCTTTGTTTAATAATATATATAATCATTAATGACATTTTAATTTTCCATTTTTTTAAGTGTGTCATCTTTTAAATCTATACAATCTACATCTACTGCATGCTGTCAGTCCTGGGGGAGTGATCCTCCTCGGTTCCTCTTGCCCGAGTTTTCCCAAAGTTTTTCCCTTTTTTTCCCGTTATTGTGGGTTTTTTGGGGAGTTTTTTCCTTCTACTAATCAAGAGTGTGTCTAATGACTTACACACTGTAAACCCCCCTGAGACAAAAGTATAGTTTGTGATGTTGGGTTATACAAATAACATTTGATAAATTATTTTGTTGTTTAGCCCTCAAAACGCTATGACAAAAGAAAGCAAAGGAAAAAACTAAAGGAAGAAAGAAATGTTATGTCCTTATACTGGAACAATTCAAAGATAAAACATTAAAAAAAAGTCCTTCCAAAGAATACAATAAACACAACCTCACTGTTGCAAGCCATTGTTCTTCACGCACGTTCACAGAAAGAACATTGTGTTGTTGTCAAGGCTCTCACTGCTTCCTGTCCTGCAGGACCGACCAGAAGGCCTCCTGTCTGCCGTAACCTCATTTCTATAACAGATCAGCTCATTCATTCAATTAGCAAACACACACCCTCACACTCGCGCATGCACGTTCCGCCATCAGGAATCCATGGCCTCCCAATCCAATTGTTGAAAAGTAAACTGATTCCCAAAAGTCTCTGCGATCGAGCTCTCTGGTCGATGCAGACCTTTTGATCCATTAAAAGATTTCCTGCGTCCTGCAAGGAAAATGAGCAAAGAAGAGGTATTATCGAATCAATAATCTGTAATGTGACAATTAGTGTTAGTGAGCCGGACCGAAGGAGGGACGGAGGAAAGGGAAAAGATGGTCGCCGCTGATGGGAAACTTTCGGAATAACACATTGTGTCCCTGCTGGATGTGACAGTTGAGCTCAGTGGACCAGCCAATCAGTGACTGGCTGGCCCTCAGCATAATATTACACTATGTGTTCGGAGCAGATTTAAAGTTTAACTTCGTGACGTATTTCTCTCAATCAGCCAGTATTACGATAGGGTTAGGGTTAACGCTTTAATAAGCTTCAAACATGAAACCAAATGTGTTAACCCAGAGCTAAGTATAATGAGAAGGTTCTTTATTTCAGTTTATGAAAACCTAGGGTTTGTTTTTGTAGTTTTGGCCACTGTTTCTATCAATGAACTCACCAAATCAATGGGGTTGCAGTGGCATTGATACAAATAGGATTACGTGACGGTCATACATCATAGCTTAACCTAGAAAATGAAAGTGACAGGTACATTTTTACACAACTGTTTAATGTCTAATATTGTAACTTTAATGTTCACCCCCTAATAAAGTGGTTTTAGCACTCTGGTTGAATTGTTTTCTGGTTTCAACCTGACTGATGCTTATGTTTTTTTCATTATTGTTCATTCATTGAATTATGTACATGCTCTATATACTTTAGCTAAATAAATTCAACCAGTGCATTGTTCCTACAGATTATTTTCTCCAGACTACACCCTTTGGACCTGAAATCATTATTTGGGCATTCAAAGTTAGGACCCTAATACTGATACATTCAGAAAGACCAAAGAGCTCATGGATTTAAGACTGTATTTAAACCACAATATACATTTATGTGAATCGCAAATGTGTGCTTCAGAATATATGTTGTTACAGTGTTACCAACCCAGATCCCAGCATCTAATTGGAGAGTAAAACTGATGTTAATGATGGCCACCCACGGATGGAAAAATACACTGTATGTTATTCTATGAGTGATGTAACTTATCAGACCATAGAGAGTCCCTCCCTCTGTTGTGAACAAACTGTATAGAACTTCATTAAAGGAAATCCTGTGTTTGATTTTAGGAGGAAGTCTATGACCTGATAAGGTATTTTAACACAGCATGAGGGTATTTATCACAACTTTACTAGTAGAAGTCATGAAACCAGCATTGGTCCCCACAGTGGGGAATTAACACTGTAACAGAAAAAGGGACGGTGAAGACAAAGAAAATAAAAGGTGAGTGGAACATATTAAATAAAAAGGCAAGCACATGTTACTAAAACAATTAAGTAGTAGCATTATCAAAGTACATAGTAAGAGCCAGTGATAACAAGGCTCATTGCTTTATGATGTAACATTGATGCAGAAAAAGGTTAATATTTTTCAGTTACAGTAACAGAAAAAAATATGTAACAAAATGACTGATATATTCTTAAAAGTGGGGATTATTAGCAGGGTTACATATTTGAAATAAAGACAGATATATATCGATGCACATGCTTACACATTATATTGTAACCTTCATACAATGTTCATTGTTTGTATAGGCTACTGTCTGAATATGCATAACGAAAGTATCTAGAATATCTAGAAAAAGACACGTTTTTGACACTAAATATCTTGATTTCTTCTTTTCTCACATAATTAGTTAAAATCCATCTAAATAATGTTTATTTCACGTATATTTATTTGCATATTTAATATCACGGTTGTCCAAAAGTAATAGACAAAAACCGGCATACTTTCCTTTAGTGGTGTGATGCTTAGGTTACTGATTGCATTTTCTAACAGGTATCTAGTAATTATAACAAACAAAAACACTTTTAAAGTGACTTTGCCAACCCTTGTGATAGCATTGTTAATGTTATCAGCAGCCAGCAATAACAGGCATTAAACTCCAGAGAAGTATTTCACATACTGTATTGGTGTGTGCGGTGGTCTACCTGCAACTGAGCTGATTTTACTGCTACAGGGGAGAACGTTGTATAAACCTAAAGAGCAGATTGTACAGTAGTGGCTTATATTGTTACAGGAGTTACTATTAGAAGCAGCAGCTTGCATTCTGGGATATTTCTGGGTGAGGTCTGGAAGCAGCAGGCCAGCTCTCAGCTCCCCTTTTCTTCTGAGCCTCTCTCTGTGCTCTGACAGACCCGGCTCAGATCAGATTGATGGGCCGGTTTGATTGAAGTCTCTTTGTCGTGCTGATGTCACGGCCAGTGATGGATGAGGCGCGTGCGTCGATCCAAATGCGCGCAAACTCCACTCCTGAACCCAAATGTCCCCCTCCCCTACACACACACACACACACACACACACACACACACACACACACACACACACACACACACACACACACACACACACACGCATACTAACACACGGTGGTTCCCCCTCTTATGTGATCGGCTGACCAACTTCTGTCCTCGGTCACCATAGGCGACGTGACGTAAATCCACGTGACCCGCGGAAGAGGTAAGAAAAGAAGTGGCACTGAGAAAAAGAGAAAAGGACAGGGGAGATAGTTACGGAAAAGAGAGGAGAGAAGAGAACGTAGGAGAAACAAAAAACAGAATGGATGCGCACGGAGTGTGACCTGTGTGGAGGTGACTCGCTGATTACCGTCTTCTCGCGGTGCTTCCCTCTGTCACTCATGATCCATTGGAGAGCTCAGGTTGAGCTGCTGACAGAAAGGCCTTCCGTTGACGCACACGAACACACACACACACCGCAGCGGAGCACATTACTCATGTGTGTTTTTGCTCGGGGACGCGCAGATCCCACTTTCTTTCCTCCATATTGGAAGATTTAGACTTTTTTTTATTATTTGATATCACTTTTCTGATTTAGAACATTTGCTCTTTGATACTTTTTTAAACCATTTTTAAAATATTTTTCTTTTCTTTTGGACTCATCTTGCCTTGTGATTAACCGATTTTCACACCTCCAAATTGACTCTTGGAAAAACGTTTTTTATGGGATCTTTAGACTTTTGATTTTTTTGTTTTTCGTCGTTTTATTTCTACCTACTTTGCTGATCATTTAAAACTTAATTCCGCCTCCGGTCTGCATGGACAACATGAACTCTTTTGTGGAATACTCCATCTGTAACAGACCGGGGCCCGGCGCTTATTCTGCGCCTAAGTCTGGATACCACCACCATCATCTGCAGCACCATCCTCTGGATCAGGGCTTCCCGGTGACCTCTGGCTCCTTCCACACGGGACCCACCAGCTCTCCAGCTCCCGTTAACGGGGCCAGAAGTGAAACTGGCGCCGGGGCAGCAGGTTACACCGGGGATGGGCGGCTGTACGGGGGCTCTGGAGGTGGAGGAGAGCCTCCACAGCAACATCATGAGCAGCACCAGCAGACGCACAACGGCTACCACCATCATCACCTTCAGACTCAAAGTGGGACTGTGTATAATAACGGGACCGGGAGCAACACCGGGTCTTACGCGGGGCAGGCGTGCGCCACGGATTACGCAAACGCGATAGGCCCCCCCAACACGGTACATTCCCAGTATTTCATAGATGACTCAGCGGCCTCCACCTACTATCATCAATCAACCTACCCCAGCTCGGCCCCCACCCTCGGCCCCAGCTACGGAGCCCTAGCCGGGGCCTACTGCGGGCCTCAGGGCGCTCTGGCCGGGTCTCAGTACCCGCAGCAGCTCGGCGGGGGTCTGGATGCAGCGGGCTTCCTGGGCCTTCCACACGGAGGAGGTTACGGAGAGCTGCCGGTGTCCCAGGACCGGGAGAGGGGGGAGGAGGAGGGCCAGCAGGCTGGACAGGGGCAGACCTTCGACTGGATGAAGGTGAAGAGGAACCCCCCGAAAACAGGTAAGAGGAGGTGGATTTCTCTAGTGATAATTGGTCCGTGTTGGTGCCTTTAGAATAAAAGCATTATAAAGAGCCCTGGCCTGCAGATTTCATAATAATGTGTGAGGTTTCCCCTGAGGTCGATGAGCAATGGCTTTCATAGTGCTGCAGCAACATGACCTAAAATAAGCTTTTATAAACGTGCATAATCATTTTTGAAAAGCTGCAGTCAGTTGAGAAATGAAAACCTAGCCTAGACAGAGTTGCTTTCATGGATTCTTTTGTAACAATACGAACGAAAGAGCTTTGCTTCCTCTAACATATAATAGAAGTGATGTTATAATGTTAATATTGGCCGACAGCAGGCCTCAGTTGTAATGTGTGTGTATTCACAGATGTTAATGTTACTTTCCATTTGTTCTTTCCTTTGTATGTTTCGCTGGTCTCAATTCGTTTCACTGTAAACCGACGGATATTTAGGACAAAAGAAACAAGTACAGTATGTTTGTCAGTGTCCTATAGATCCATGTTTAATGTAGTGTCGAACATCAACACAGAACACACATTAGAAATAAAGTTTCATTATGATTACGAATTGGTTTTATGATTATGCGTTATACGGAAATAAAATAAAAGTACTGCTTTATTGTGCATTAGATTACATTATGTTTTAGATGATGCTTACACCTTACTGTCAACTTAGTCTTTGTCGGGGGACAAAGTAAAGCTTGAAATATTATGTAAAAAAAAAAAAGGACACGTTAAAACTTATACTTTTGCTATTTCCTGCATGGCAAACATTGAGTAAAGAGGTTTAATTTTTAATTTACAATTAAACTTGACCCCATGGATTTTAAATTAAAACGAATTAAACATTAATTTTAGAGACTTGTTCAGTCTCAGTCCTGTCTCCGGACAGATCAGGTCTGGGTTCTCCTCTCTTTTAATGGATATATCAGACGGGTTACTTCACCCCTGTTATCTTTGACCGCCCCCCCCCCCCCGCCCGCCCCCCCCCCCCCCACACACACACAGTCACACACCCCTCTTTGTATTTCGTTCATACTGAACCTGTGACATAAGCTGCATTTTTCTCTGTAATCTCTAGCGTTCGTTAATTTCAACAGGCAATACGTTTTGTTCTTTAATTATAATAATAATAATAATAATAATAATACTTGATGTAAAGCACATAATCCTAAAATACCCACTTAACATGCAAATAACCAAGCAATTTATCAAATTAATAATAATAATAATAATAATAATAATAATAATAATAATAATAATAATATTTAAAACATGTTAAATATTTTGAAAATGTATAATAAAGACCAGACAGTCTTTAGTCCTGATTTACTCGTTCATAACACACGTTTCTAACAGCTTATCTCTCTCTCTTCTCCTCCTCCCAGTCAAAGTGTCTGACTTCGGCCTCGCGGGCACGCACAACAACGCCATGCGCACGAACTTCAGCACGCGGCAGCTGACGGAGCTGGAGAAAGAGTTCCACTTCAGCAAGTACCTGACGCGGGCGCGGCGCGTGGAGATCGCCGCCACGCTTGAACTAAACGAGACGCAGGTGAAGATCTGGTTCCAGAACCGGCGCATGAAGCAGAAGAAGCGCGAGCGCGAGGGGGCCTCTTCCACGGCGCGCTCCTCCGGTACCGACAGCGGCCTCCACAAGGAGCTGGAGGACACCGACAACTCTTCCACGTCCACGTCTCCAGGCGCGTCCCCGAGCTCGGAGACGTAGTTGGTTCGAGCGACTTGACTGGTTCTGCAGAACTGTCACTCAGGTGTTGTGGGACAAAGATGGCCGTTCTTGTTGTTCTGTTTTGTTTATTGGACAATTCATTCTTAAATAACGCTCACATGGTAGCAACAACAATGCACATCAAGGCTGACACAAGAAAGAAGAAGAAGAGTAGTGGCCATGGTTCAGCCCCCATATAGCTTGGGGTTCTGTGCTTTGCGCCAGAAGGGTAACTGGCCTCTCTCCAGCTGCCAGTCCACACCTCATATATCTATTTTATTTTCGGAGACTTGACAGGACGTATTTCAGAGGTGGTCTCTGGTGTAATGAGATGCTGTACTGCACTCTGAAATGCATTCCATGTTAGCCTACTTGATGTACTCCAGAGTTCAGTTTTCAAATCCCCAGCTAAACTTCTGCGTTCAGAGGTTGAGAGCCAATAAAAGTTCATCAAACATTTTGCCTTTGCAATGCCTTGGATGAAGAGGCTGATAGTGAGGGTAGTGATCTCATATGCTGTCCCTGGGTCGGATTCGAACCCTGACTCCAAGCCCCAGTTTAATGGCTGTTCAACCAGGTGGGACAGTGGAACAGCTTTGCCTGCTCAAGTATTTTTTTTACCATCTTTGTTGAATGTTCTGCAAGCTCTTCCAAACAAAACCAAAAGCACATGGAACCATATATGGCATGCTTTGGTGCTGAAACCAACCAGTTGTAGGTCATGTAGTGGTTCCCTGAACTAGGCCTCAGTTTGAATCCAAAAATATAAGTCTGAAGGGTTGCAATACAATTTTAGGAAAATGAAAGTACCTAGCATGGTCAGACCTATAACAATCTATAAAGAGAAACAATTGGAGAAGGAAAGTGTCTTATTGGTTAGACTGCACACAAGGTATGGCCACACTAAGGCCATAGTGTATCATTTGCTGTGCTTAACTTTGTGGTACATAAAGGACAGAAGCCTAAATGTTGGCACCCACCCCATGCTGGATCTTGACAGAATGGATCACACAGGAATAATCAGAAACCCATGCCACTCTCAGAGCCTGAAAAAGTGTCATCAGGGACCAGGTTCCTGAGGTTTAGACTAATTTTTTTGGACGTTGGCCCCTAAATGGGAGAGTTAGAAGCTATTTGTAGCTATGGTACGATGAATGAACACTGTGAACAGCGTTATGATGATGAGGGGATGCACTTTGCCATCTTTTAGAGGATTTACAGGGTGGACATTAGTATGCTGATATTTAGGTTTTTTCTCTCTAAAAGCCTTAATGATTGATTTCATTGGAGGGAAACTCGGGGATACACACCTGTGTTGACATGAATATTCAACACAGAAAACTGTGAATTAATGACGTAACATTTGATACCAGCGCAGCCTAACTAAAAGAGCCTTATGATCAGGAATACAGGGAGCCTCTGATGGCAAAACACACTTATGTCTTATCTCTTTGTAGCTATATTCTACACTTTTGAAATCTTAAATATGTTTTTTTAATATTGTTTGAGTGGCGACTGCACTATGTGACAACAGGGTAATTGTTTTAGACAAATTTCTAGAAAGAAAACTTAAACTTGAATATTATTGTTTTCTGGTTTGACTGACAAAAAAGCTGATTTACAAGATTGTGTCCAATTTCAGAAGTGTGTGTGTGTGAGTGTGTATGGATTGGGGGGGATATGTTTACAGAAAACTACTGAAAATATACTCAATAATGCTGACAACACGCCCTTCATAAACGTTTCCTTGCTGAATTGGAAGATTTAAGAAATCACATTTTACTGTTTGCCCTTTCTCATGAGAATAAATTATTGGATGCAGTTGATGTGATTGATTATGGATCATGGGAGAAATGTGGTGGGGGTGCTTTCCCCTTCGGACTTCTTTGTTGTTATTGCTGAAGGTCATGATGCCCAAACTAACTTCTTGTGTGCTATGAAATCTCTGGGACTGTTATTTTTCACAATGTTTTTAAAATGAGAGCTGACTGACTGAGTTTTATCAGTTGTGCTGCCTTAGTGATGCTCCAATCATGTTCTGTTTGTCTTTTTCTACTTTAAGCTACCTCATTAAAGACTCTTCTGTCACTCCACTGCATTGCAAAGACTCCCTTGACTAAAAGCAATGGGAATTTTCCATTGGATTTTGGTACACTGCACACAAATAAGATAGCAAAAACATGTAAAACTGCAAACAAACATTTATGATACTTACATGTTTTATTCAGCAGGATAATCTTCACATATTAACACCACTTTTTGAAGCATAAATGCTACTGCCAGAAGCAAAAAAGCTAACGCTAGGCTATAAACAAACCACAGCATAATCACATGACTTCACATCCGATATGCTAAGCTAAAGGCGGCTAATGTTTGGCGTGATGACGTTTAGTAGTTTATTTAGTCTTGTTAGCAACCACAGTTTTCATGACTCATAGTTTTAGACTTTCACCAGTGGGTATTACTGGTGTCGTAGAAGAAAAAGTGAAAAAGCTTTCAGACCTTATTTCTGGCATCTAACCAAAAACACATTTTTAAAAAACCTAGGATACAGAAAGTAGTAAAATGGTAACTACTTTCTGGGTTTTAGGACTCATTCCTGCACCACTTTATTAAGAGGCAGATTCTTTATGTTCCCTGTTACAGTGCTCCGAAAATAATTAAGAGCTTGAAAGGCGATACGTCACATTTGCAGAAGATATAGCAGTAAGATGTAACCTCAAATGTGCACAACTTTCCTGCAAGAAGTGGAAGAAGTAAAAGAAATAGGAGGAAAAGTGGAAGTGATTAAAGGAAAAGAACCAAGGTGTCCTCCTCATGAATTAAAGACACACAACATGACCTACGGAGAACCTCATGCATTTCAATAGCAGCCAGGCCTCTCACATCCACATGACTGCATGGCCTGTGGTTGACCCATACAACACACACACACACACACACACACACAAACACACACACACTCACACACACACGCACACACACACAAATGCAAGGGCTACAGTGAGGAATGTAGTGGGGGTTTCCGGGTGTCTTCTGCGACCCGTTGACCTTTTGAGAGCCTCTGGGACATCTAAACACGTAAACACACTCCTCCTCCTCCTCCTCATCTTCATCTCCCTCTGCTGGTTCTGGAGCCTGGGTGGCAAGCTCAGTCATCGCCTCGTCACGCACACTGGACAGCACCCTCCCTCAGATCCCCTACACACACACCAGTTGTTTTCTCATTGTGTCCTGCCTGCAGTTAGCTCTTTTCTTCATTTACTGATATCCCAACTAACAAGATCCAGGGTTTAGATGTGACTGACCATCCACCTCTCCACATAGAGGACATTGCTTCCTGCGTTGGCCCTGGATGTTTGCATTAGATATAATTCATGATGTGTGGAATTGGCCGATACGACCGTAAATAGGAAAACTCTGCTGATATTCTATAAGAATGCTCATCTGTTTCTGCTACTTCATGTCTTCGTAAATGGAGCCTCTAGCAAGACCCTAACCCTAAGCCCTCAATCAATTATACCTGTCCCTAACCCTACTATACTGATTTTACCCTTTAAATGCACCGTAAGGTGTAGGGTTGAGTCTGTGCAAAGATTTGAAGTCTTCTCCTGAAACTTTGTCAAGTCTGTTGTTTCAATATTTTATTTGGGCTTCTAGATAAAGACAGTACACACATAATAAATACAACTGTTCTTCTGGTTAAAGTACTTATTTTTAAAAATCAAGCAAGGAGAATTTAAGGTGTTTAAGTAGATTGAAAATACAATTTTCTCTGGAAGAAATGTTTTTTTTTTTTCTGAGTGCTATCACACTTACTGTATTGAGATGGGAATGTGATCTCCCATATGTTATTGTTATGTCCATGTTTGTGTCCCTAGCCTGTACAAAAAAAAAGTCTGATCAGACAATTATGACACTGGGATGTACATATCGAACTATGGACCATATCTGGTAACCAGGTATACTGTATAGTGGGCTCATAAAACACATATAGAGATACACCTACATGGGACTAAAGGACACAAGGAAAGAATGGCACAACGGTAGTGTCTGGTTCAAAAAATTCCAATCTTTATTCAAACCAATTTAAATACATAATAGTTCATGGAGTCAACTTGTGATCATGACTTTGGAAAATGGTAGACCCAATGGTTTTTGGTAAACCAGCACTGAACATAAAAGCAGTCTCTGATAAAACAGGAAGGCAGAAAGAGTGGAGATTCTTTCAGAGTGACCTCATACGGTCTGACCCCGGGCTCCTGTTTACCTTTCCATAACTCATATCAAGTTCAACAGGGCTGTCTGCCTGTGTGTGTGTGTGTGTGTGTGTGTGTGTGTGTGTGTGTGTGTGTGTGTGTGTGTGTGTGTGTGTGTGTGTGTGTGTGTGTTCATGACTTCACATTGAGCAGCGGAAGATAAAGTGGCATGGCTGCTGTTCAAGAGTTCAGTATCAATATATGAGATGAGCACACACACACACACACACACACACACACACACACACACACACACACACACACACACACACACACACACACACACACACACACACACACACACACACACACACACACACACTCCTGGCAATACGATCTGTAATTTACATGTATTGAGGCATTTATATTCTATTATCTTAAACAGCAATACTCTTATTTTAGATCGGGGATCAAAGTGTACTGTGAATGTGTGTGTGTGTGTGTGTGTGTGTTGTGGGGTTATTCAGAGGTCGTTCTGCCCACAGAGCTCTGCAGACCTGCCAAGCTGCACCCCCACCCCCCGCCCTCCCCTGCTGATCTGGAGAAAACACATCTGCATGGGCCTCTCCTACCAAAAGAATCTGGTAAACCTTTCTAAGCTGAAGATATGTGTCCCAAAAGTATCAAACTTATGACAAGAGTTCCTATATGCACTGTAGGAGGCTCAGAGGTTGGAAGAAGCAGATGAGGTATTTGCTGACCACTGGAGAGGTATAACGCTCACGTCCCACAGGCATATTGCGCCAGCTGCCACTGGAAAGTATTAATATACTGTTGACTGTTTCAGCAGTAAAAGCCTGATGCGGCATATTTATATAAGAATATCTTTTTTTGTTTAAATTAAAAAAGTTTTCCAATATAAGGCAGTAAATAATTGATTGTATGATGTGAAGTGTCTCATCATGTTAGCCTAGCCAAGGAAGCCAGCCTGACTTATTATTACGAAGATTTAAAGCCAACCAACTTGGAGGTACTTGTAATATTTTTGTATTTTCAACTGCTTTACTCTTCTGCAGCCTCAGACAAATGTGGCTTTATGCTGCTATTGGTGCTTGGTATGGATCAAGCATATTGTTGTTGCTCGAGTTGAACCAATTTCCAGGGCCATCATCCAATGGAAACACAAAAAACTGTTGGCATTCAACCCTGGCTCTGAACCACATCGGGAACCCGATTGGTGGAAAGGGGTATCGGTCCATCTTTCTGGAAACGGGGAAGATGCCATTGGCCACATTAAACCCTTGGTGTCATGAGCGGTCAGAAAATCAACTCCTATCCACATTAATGATCCAATATCGTCCACTTATCTAAAGAAAACTGAGAAAATAGTAAACCAAAACTCTAGCTAAAAAAAAAAGGATTCAAAGCCAAACGGTGTATAACGGGAAGCATGTTTTATGCGACCAACATGCAACTTCTATGTAGTTGATAATGGTTTGCCCTTTCACTCTGAGAGAGTTCACCTGTCCTAAATTAAAGGGCCAAAAACCATGCCTACAAGTGCTGTCACTATAACTCATTGATAGTCAACCTCAATCCAAAAAATAATAAATGGGAATAGGAAAATCCATAACATCCTCTGCATAATAAATATACACTTACAAAACATTAACAATATTTCATTAGAAATACAAATATGCAATGTATGTTTGGCGTCACTTCTGGTATGATCCCATTGCATGATGGTCTTTTGTTGTAAGGGTTTTCAGTACCAAATCTGGTAATGAAAGCATTTTAAGTGAGTTCTTCATCCTTTTCAGTTAAGATTACATCCAATGCTTACCCTCTTACAAGAAAAGGCAAGTCAAAAGGTAACAAAACAAAATTTGGTTGCAGAGGAAATCTAGATCTTTTCTTTTTTTTTTTTTATCAACAGGCTGTCACGTTAAGGTCAGAGGGAGAGCAGGGAGCAGGAGGTTATCAGGACACACATTCCTGTCCGTCCAGTGCTGAGAAAGACCAGGAGAGAAGAAGAGGAGGTATTCCAGCTTCCGATTGCATTTACTTTCATTAGTTTCTATAAAGAACTGGAATGCAAAACTACATTTTCATAAAAGAGATGGAAAACATGAAACAAAAACAGAAACAATTTTATAATAAAGGCTGCGATTAAATAAATAAAAAGAATGTAATAACACGCAGATTGTGTGAATCTGCCGCTGTAATGTATCCATTTAAAAAATATCATATTGATGGTGTTTTAAAACTGATTATTACATTACATTTTTTTAACAATTTGTCCTTTCTGGCTGCTTTGTGTGTGTGTGTGTGTGTGTGTGTGTGTGTGTGTGTGTGTGTGTTTAAATGGCAGACAGGCCTGAACACCTATCACTGTTTGCCCTAGCTAACGCTGTGAACTCCATGACCTTGTGTCCTCAACACACACACGCGCGCACACACACACACACACATACCAGGGTCTGCATGTTGTGTTAGCCTGAGATAAACAAGCTATTGTGCTGTTCATTCAGCACCCTACCGTGTGTGTGTGTGTGTGTGTGTGTGTGTATAAGAAAGGGGGGAACAGGACAACAGCTGAAGTGCACCCGCTATCCTAAACTGGTGCTGTGAAATAAAGGGCTCATCCATCACAGTGTCTACAAACACACACACACACACACACACACACACACACACACACCCACACAAAACACTACAAACTGGCAGAGGGCCAAACCATAATGAACAAACATGTTCGACATGAAATCAATCAGTAATTGGGTAATAATAACTATCTAAGTCATCTGTTGACCAAGAACCTGAGCAAACAGAACCGAGGTCTCACACACACACACACACACAGCGAAACAGAGTTTATTGGCTGGGCTGAATCTGAGGTAGGGTAACGGCAGAAGAACACAAAATATACTTTGACGGTTTTAACCTGAAGCACCTGTCTAACAATTCCCACCATGCTTTCCTCTTTCATTATTCAGCCAAAGACTCCCAAATCTTGTTAAAATTTCATTGAATAAGTTTCAGTTTCTAGAGACATGTCAAGGGTTGTTGGTACCAACTTCTTCTACATAGCATGTGGACTCTCTATGTTGTAAATGTATCATCTTTTTGATTTACACACAACATCTATTACAGTCTGTCCCAGTGGAGGCTGGTGGATTTTTTTCTAGGTAGGGCTGTGCCAGATGCAATCAATTTAAGCAAACATCCCAGTATGACTAAATGCAAAAAAAAAACCAGGACCTTTCAGCGTTAATTTAACAGTCTTACATTTGAATGCCTCCATAAACTATTGAAGCATTTGAGACTGAGGACTATGTACAACAACTTCAAAACAATGGCATTAGCAATACTGGTGAGAAAACGTGCATTATTTCTTTACAGTTTATTTGTAGAGGAATTTTGGTCTTCTCTCCTTCTGTGTGGCAAACCTCTCAATGACCTTCTTATTAAATTCAGGAATGTCCCTGACCAGTTTCTTCTCCATGGAGAGCATAACCAGAGCATTGAGGTGATCCTGTGTCATGGCGTTTCTCAGGAAGGTCTTGATCCTCTTCAAAGTAGAGAAGCACCTCTCAGATTCAGCTGTTGTCATGGGTGTGGTGATGAGGCTCCTGAAAAGACTGACAGTCTCTGTGAAAGTGCTCTGAAGGTTGTTCTCCATGAAAAGCTGGTACAGAGACACGGCACCACTGCAAGTATTGAAATCACTGTTATCATAGATGAGGGACAGTTCCGGTTTGAGCTTGGCCTTGTTCAACATGGGGTACGTCTGCACTGTCGTTTCCAGTGCTGCTTCAGGGAACTTCACACTGTGTTGTGGGAACATCTGTCCATGCAACAGTGTTGCGCTGATGAGGTGCTGGGTGAAGGACAACCGCTCCTTGGTGTGCATCAGGATGGTATCACAAACCTGTAAAATATATATCATTTTCTTAAATTGCAATAAAGCTGTGAAAGTGATGCTGAAAAAATGTCTATTTCCAAGTCAAGTATATGACTACTAAGGTTTTAACAGCATTACTCCTAATTGTACTTCACAGCATGTTTCCATCTCCTGATCTTTAACTCTCTATTGGTTTCCACAAGAAAGCAAGGTTTAGAGTAGCATTTCAATAAATAAACCACATATGTTCTGTTACATGTGAGGATGCCTTATCCTTTTTGTAACTGCTCAGACAAACCTGGAATCTACAAAAATAGTAAACAAAAATATGAATGCCAACATATACATTGCAGACTGCCTGCTGCATCATTCCACCATTGTGGCAATATGCTACCCTGTGTGCAGTGTCGGTTTAGGTTTTATTTTGGCTACACACCACCATCACTGAAAAATATTCTAGGGCAAACACTGCCAGATCACAACCTACCTCTGTAGCCAGCCTCTGTTGTTCTCCTGCTCCCAGCATCCTCCGTCTCTTGATGGGCTCCTGCGGCTGGTCAGATGCACTCAGAGAGGAAATGGAGGCCCTGGTCCAAAAGATAAAGTTTAGGTTGCTAACTTCCATCAAACTTATTAATGTGCAATTATTTTCATTGTGTGCAATATACTCACTGTTGTTTACAGTATGTATATAATTAACTTTAAACCTTTTATTTTTTACTTTTGTCAAAATGTATTTATATAACATTCATCAGCCAGATGCAATGTCATTTCATTCTGCTGTGCACTTGTCCTGTGTATAGTATGAATAACAACTAGGTCTAAATGAACCTTGAATCAATAAGAACTAGGCCTCCTCTAGAAATTGACCTGGTGGACCCCTGAATAAGCCTGTTATTACAAACTGTGTTCATGAACTACTTTACCTGCATTATTATCCACATCTGAGAGTCTCCCTCTTTCCTTTTTAAATACTAAAACAAATATAAATGTGATGTGATACATGATACTCATCACTTTGATGACACGGCACATTTAGACTGTTGGAAGTGAGGAACTGATTTTTTCTAAAAGCTTTGCCAGACAAAATATCGTTATTTACCTGTTGCTGCATGCTGTCTGTGAACTTCTGGACAAGTCCTCTAATGAAGACGGGGTCGACGTTCCTCTTCTGCAGCTGCTTGAATAGCATGCCCACGTGTGGCATGATCCTGTGGAACAATTCCAGGAAAAAACAGAAAGCCTCGTCTTCAAGCATCCTCACAAAGCCCCCAGCCTCTCTGACAGTTACAGGATCAAAGTTCACAGCGTCTTCCCTGATGGTCTGGAAACACTTGAGGAGGTCATCCTTTTGTTCATACAGTGTTTGCGTGACTGTGGAAGTTCCACGGTGTTGTAGAAGCTCTGGGGAGTCTGTGTGCCACCACTTGCTGGAGCACTGCGGTTCGCTTGGGTGACCTGGAGAGGAAGGCAGAAAATCCACCAATGTCTGAAAAGAAAGTGCAGATCCTGGGGATGTGTGATGTTGCCTGCTACATTATTAGGTTCAGCTGATGCGCATAGCAGTGCACGTAGTGTGCATTCCCGTACACATCCATTACCTTACGCTGCACTCCGCCAGTGGCTCCCCTCATAACAGAAGCCCCGTCGTAAGCTTGGGCGACACGTTTGGCCTTTTGTCCATTTGGGAGTATGGTGCTTAGCCTCTCCAGAAGCGCTGTAGCGATTGTGTCAGCAGTCGAGTTCTGGATAGTAATGAACTCCAAAAACCGCTCTTGTATTTCACTTTTAGCATCGATGTAGCTAGCACAAGCGCCAGATGGCAGTAGGTGGACACGTCCGTCGTCTCGTCGGCTTGAATGGCGATCAAATCAGCGCTATTTACCTCCTGCAGAAAGTAATCCCTCAGCGACAATGTGTTGTCCTCACTGCAGTGTAGCAACTGTAGCTATACAACCAGCTAACTCTGATGCAAAAGACTCAGCGTCGTAGTGAGCATTTTTCTTGCTGTTTACTGTGGCTTCCAACATCATCTTACATGACAGAGTGAAAACTGTAACAAAAGAATACAGTTTGACTGTTTTAGCATAAATGTTGTAATGAAATATACCTGTAAATATATGTAAGTAAAACGTTGTAACTAAATGTAGTCTTTCCTTTTTTAAACAGTATTTTAACATTAACTTATTAACCTAACAATGAATTTGTACTTACGACATTTCCTCTAGCACTAACAGCAGATGGATTTCACGTGCATATATTCGGATTGTTTACTTTCCACTCTACAGGAAATGGCCGTTCTAACCCCAAAACCCGGAACCGATTTTACAGCTCGTCAAATTAAAAGTCCCTTAAACATTTTGCCTTAATGGCAACCCAACACAACATGCTGTCCAACAGCTCGTTTTGGACCGTCTTTGACGTGCCTTTAAACACGGTGGCGGTCTTCAAGTGCTCCTCCAGCACAGTGTCGAGGGAGGAAACTAAATCCACCAATCCCCTGAAAATACCAGGGTTGACTGAAGATGTCTCGTCATGCCCACGCAAAGCCAACTCAAAAGCACCACACAACCTGACACAACCGATTATTTTGCCTAAAATATGCCCGTTTTTATCCACCTCCTCATTGTGTTTCCTCACGGCAGTCGTCCAACTGCATAGCAATGTTTGTAGCGTCCCCGGCTAAATGATGGTCGAACTCTCAAACTGATGGTTCATATTCCTTTATTTGCGAACCGTGATCCATTAAAGAACGCACCATATGAACACACCGTAAGAGCGACACGGCAGCTCGGCCAATGCTAATATTAGCTACCGCTAACCAAAACACGTTCCATACATGAAACTACCAACGGCAACCAAACTCGAGCCGGGCATAAAACATAGCATGAAAGGGTAACTAAAACAAACCTTGTGCCCCTTATTAGCCAGGTGCTAGTGCGTTTCGTGTATTTTCCTTTCTCTTTAGTTAGGCACACTTTTAGCATTGAAGCCACACTTTTCCAATATAACGTCTGCTTAATATATAAGAAATAATGACCTGACCTTAACTAATGTTCAGAAACTAAATAAATAAACATAAAAACAACACATGAAGTAATGTTCTAATCATATTAAAGGTCATTTACACTCCCACCAGATCATTACTGGTTTTCATCAATTATGGGATGTAAAGCATGAATGATTTCTAAACCATGTGACCTTAAATTTTTAATGCTTGAGTCAAAAATGTCCATAAACTCTTCATACTGTAAAGGATATGGTTGTGGAGTGAAGGTGACGGTTAAACAGTCTCTAGGAGCAGGATCAGCTTCTGCACTGGACGTTCGACGACGGATGGCTTGCCAGAACGCTGTCCCTCCTTTTCTATCTTCTGATCGCCAACACCAATCTTCACTCTCCTCACTAGTCCATCTTTATCACTCACTGTCTCTACAACTTTAGGCAACTTCCACTCGTTGTGAGGCTGATCTTCTGTCTTCTCCATCACAATGTCACCGACCTTGAGGTTTCTCCTTGGAGTATGCCAGCGTTGTCTGGTGGCGATATTGTAGACATACTCTCTTCTCCACCGGCCCCAGAACTGCTCTGCCAGGTACTGAACACGACGCCACCTCTTACGAGCATACATATCCTCTCTGATGAATCTGCCAGGAGGTGGTAAGGCTGCAGTGGGTTTCATGGTGAGCAGGTGATTGGGCGTCAGCGTTCATGCTGAAGTCGCATTGTTTCTCAGCCAAAAACGTAGTCAGACGATTAGCATCCACTTGCTTGAGAGCTTCATGTAGTTCGTTTTTAGCTCCAACAAAGTTAGATCCTTGGTCACATCTTATGTCACGTACTGCTCCTCTTATAGCAATACAACAACAAAGTCCATTGATGAAGGCTTCTGTTGACATGTCGTCTAACATTTCAATGTGGATAGCTCGACAGCAAAGGCAGGTGAAAAGCAGAACGTATCTCTTTTGTACCTTGCGTCCTTGTTAGGTGAGAAACGGACCGAAACAGTCCATTCCACAATAGGTGAAAGGTGGTGATGGATCCACACGCTCAGACGGCAAATCTGCCATTCGCTGTTCCTCTGTGAACCTTCTGAGTTTCCGACATGTAACACATTGATGTAGATGCGTTGCCACAGCTCTGTTGATTGCTGAAATCCAGAATCCATCTGATCTGATCTCATTAATAGTCAAGCCTTTTCCCTGATGTTGGACCTTCTCGTGACAGTGAGCAATTATTGCCTTGGTGATGTGATGATTCTTTGGTATAATGATTGGATGCTTCAGTGAGGTAGGGAGTGATGCATTTTTCAGTCTTCCTCCCACCTTGAGGAGTCCATCTTGATCAAGAAAAGCATCCATCTGAAACAGTTTACTCTGAGAAGGAAGTTGAGTTACCTTACTGAGCAACTTTATCTCTTCTGGATACGCTTGTCTCTGTAAGTCTCTTATGATGATGCAGCGTGCGTCTTCTCGTTCTTGTACAGTGCTGTGGTCTGTTGACTTATCACTTCTGACACGACGAATGAGACGAGCGACAGCCTGGGTTGCTTTCGACCATGAAGAAAACCTTGATAAGCGGTCCGTGAGACTCAACTGTTCGAGTGTCTGTGTGTTTAGAGTCTGAATCCTTTTGACTTCAGGATCTCCAATCTGTATTTCTTCGCTAACATCTGCAGCTGGAGGTATCTCTTTCTCCCATAGGAACTGAGGTCCTCTGAACCAGCTTGATGTGAGAATCTCACTTGCACTTGAACCCCTAGATGCAAGGTCTGCAGGGTTGTCATTGGTTGAGATGTATCTCCATTGCTGAGGGGACGAGCTGAGATGTATTTTCTGTATCCGATTTGACACAAAGGTGTGAAAACGACGTGCCTCATTGTTGATATATCCCACCTTTGAATCGGTCCAGAAATATTCAACAACATCTGTCAAACCGAGCTCCTCCTTCAGAGTGTTGCTTGCTGTGACTGACACGACAGCGGCTGCCAGCTCTAGCCTAGGGATTGTCGTGACCTTGATTGGAGCTACTCTGGACTTTCCCATAACCAGAGCACAATGAACACCTCCATCTTGATTCACCTGTCTCAAGTAGGAACACTGGCCATAACCACATGTGCTTGCGTCACAGAAATCGTGTAGCTCCTTTCTCACAACTTGTCTGAAACCAGGGGGCACATAGCAGCGTGGTATGGTTATTTTTTCTAAATCTGCCAGATCATTCTTCCAGCCCTCCCATACTGGTTGCAGTTCACTGGGAAGGGGATCATCCCAGCCTGTGCCATGCCTACACATTTCCTGAAGCACCCTTTTTCCAGTGAGCAGGAAAGGGGCAACAAACCCCAGTGGGTCGTAAAGGGAGGCAACCGTAGATAGTATACCACGTCGTGTTGCTGGTTGGTCTTTTGGGCAGACACGAAATCTGAAGGTGTCTGATTCAATGTGCCAGTGGATTCCCAAGGCTCTCTCTAAAGTCACATCCTTGAAGACCAGGTCCAGAGCCTTCACTTCAGCAGCACGCTCAGATAGAGGTATACTCTCCAGCACAGATCTGTCATTACACATAAACTTGTGCAGTCTCAGTCCACCCATAGCACAGAGCCTCTGTGCTTCCTGTGCAAGCTGAATAGCATCATCCACGTTTTCTATGCTGGTGACACCATCGTCAACATAAAAGTCTTTCATGATGAACCGTGAAGCAAGGGGAAACTGACTGTCATTGTCCTTAGCAAGCTGTTTCAGTCCGTAGTTAGCACATCCTGGCGATGATGCAGCGCCAAACAGATGAACTTTCATGCGGAACTCCTGTGGCCTTGCATCAAAGTTGCCATCTTTCCACCATAGGAAACGTAGATAGTCTCTGTCAGCTTCATACACGTAGAATTGATGAAACATCTTTTCTATGTCACACATCAGTGCAACATGGTGCTGTCTGAATCTGAGAAGCACACCATTCAGATTATTCAGCAGGTCTGGGCCTGACAGAAGATGGTCATTCAGGCTAGTTCCCCTGTACTTGGCCGAACAATCAAAAACCACACGGAGCTTGTCAGGTTTTTTGGAGTGGTACACTCCGTGGTGGGGGATATAGCATTTCTCTCCTTCCTTCCCTTGATCATGAACTTCCTCCGCCTCACCCTTTCTGATGATTTCATTCATAAACTTCACATAGTGTTCTTTGTACTTGTCATCCTTTACCAGCTTCCTTTTAAGGTGACCGAGCCGTACCATGGCTAGATGCTTATTGTCAGGGAGATAGGGTCTCTCTTTGAAGGGGAGTGGCATCTCGTAATGTCCATGAATGTTTCTCCTGATTCCTTCCTTTAACACATCCAGGAAGCGGATGTCATCTTGAGACACTGTCTTTCCGTCCTTGTCAGCATCTTTAAAATCAGACTCGAGAACCTTTATTGCCTCTGCTGGAGATACTGGAGGAAACTCTCTGACAGAAACTCTGTGGCACATATTGGTGATGCTTGGTGAGTAGTGGTGTGGTGACGAACAACCTACAATACTCCACCCGAGGTCCGTACAAACAGCATATGGCTCACTGTTTCCTCCTAGGATTACCTGCCGTGGTGTCAGTGCCCTTGAGCAATTGTAGCCGATCAGCAGACCGACTTCACACTCCAGCTGTGGTGGGATTTCATCTGCTATTTTGATGAGATGATTCCAGTGCCTTGCCATTTCACAGGTAGGAATGTGTGTTCGATCCACCGGTATATAATCCTTGGTGTAGGCAGGAGGGAGATCAATGTGGATTGCAGAGCTGTAACCTCTCACTCTCAGACCTGACACTCTTTGACTATGCATTAATGCATCCTTTCCCATCATTGTCGTTAACTTCAGCCTTACAGGATGTGTCTTAGCTTGTAAACCTTTGCTAACTTCCTGGTCAATGAAGACTGCATCGCTTTGGGTATCAAGCAGCGCATAAACAAGTCTTTCCGTATCTGGATTGCTGACAGAGGAAACCCATACTGGCACGATCATTGAAGTGTTGGTGGACGATTCCTCCGTCCTCAAACTGAGAGACAATGTGGTTGCTGTTTCCTCTGTGGTGCCTTGATTTGAGACTGACATAGGTTTGGCTTTAGTGTAGTTGTCATCATGGAGAAGCGTAGGATGTCTTCCTTTACAGCTATCACATGTGTGTCTATTGCAGCAGTCCTTGGCACTATGGCCTGTCCTCAGGCAGCCATAGCAAAGTTTATTTTCTTTCACATATTTCCGTCGTTCCTCCAGAGCTTTCCTTTTGAACTCAGGACAGCGATGAAGATTTAAACCTGTTCTTAACTGTCCTTGAGTTTCAGTCTCTGTAACTGCTTGTGTGTGATAAACACTGGACTTACACTTCTTTTCTTTCAGATGACGTGATGAGTTAGCCTCTGATGAGTGGAGAGCGTGGAATGAAGTAATAGGATTGCACGCAATCTAGGGCTGTTGGAACGAATTTCGGTATTCGAATGTAATTCGAATTTGTAAAAAATTAATACTAATCGAATGTAAAAATTAGAATTCGAATGGGTTTTTTAAATAAAAAAAAAATATATATTTTTTTTAATTGTTGACTATCTTTAGCGAAGGTGTGATAGGCCTAACAAATCGCTTGTCACTCTTAATGCATAATCTAAAAATGGCGGCCAGCGGTGCGGAGACGGAGATCACCACTCCTGCCAATTTTAGAAGTAATGTGTGGAACTTTTTTGGATTCCCATCACGAAATGGACAAATAATTAGTAAAAAGACAGTTTTCTGCAAGATTTGTAAAGTTGAAATGAAAACTAAGATCTCAACGGATCTCGAGAAGCGATACAATCCTAACAAAGACGCATTCATGCTGCTAAATACCTCCAGCTACCTCGACCCGCGTTTCCATCGGCTCATACACCTGGACCGAGACCAACATCAGGAGGTACGTGAGAGAGTAAAATCGGAGCTGATGGTGATTGCGGAGGCTATGAGGAAGACGGGGAGGTAGCAGCCATGGCGAAGGGGACACAGGAGAAAACAGCTCTCGGTGCTATGGGCGATCTTTTTGGGAATGTTTACCAAGGCGCAGAGTCCACAGACGCATCGGGTAGGCCTACCGTGGACATTGGCAATGTGTTGCAACAAGAGATGCTTATCTATGAGAGTGAGACGCCGCTACCCACCGACAGCGATCCATTGTCGTGGTGGAAAGCATCAGGGTCTAAGTACTCCCACATTGCCCAGCTGGCACGACGGTACTTGAGCATCCCAGGCAGCTCGGTTAGAGCAGAAAGGGTTTTCTCCACGGCGGGGATTATAGTTAATAAAAAACGCTCTGCACTCGATCCAGAGAACGTTGATCGGCTTGTTTTTTTGGCGAACAACCTTTAGACCAAATCTTGTTTATGTTTAGTTCTAGTTGGTTACTATATTGCCTGGCCTTGCCTATAGCCTAATTCTACCGTTAGCGCACTTAAACAGCGCACTTACTGTTATTCTGTTTCATACGAGAAGAGAACTGTTGACAATGTTCATTAAAGTTGACAACTTTATTCATTTTGTGTCTAAGCTTTATCCTTATTTACTTAGCAAGACAGCTATCACCTGGTAATTACATGTTTATTAGTAATACTGAAATGCCCTCTAGTGGACATAATGTAAAACAAGTCAACTACGATGTCATAGTGGCAGTGGCAATTCATAAGCCCGTTTTTAAAGTGTGTGTAGATAGATAAATAGTACATATTAATAAGTCAAAATTGACCATCAAATATTCGAATATAATTCGAATTTAAAAAAATAATAATGAATGAAATTCGAATGGGATAATAGAGGAAATTGACAGCCCTAACGCAATCTCTGCCTCTGTTACGACGAAGAAGACAAACTCGTGGAAGGTGGGAAATTCCTGATCATCTCTCATGACTTGAGTGACTTTACGGTTCCACTGTAATGCTGCCCAGTCAGGTAGCTTTTGAACCAGTTTCTGGTTTTCTTCACAATCGTTCAAAATGTTCAGACCTTTAACATAAGGCATGGCTTCCAGACATGAGTGTAAATAATCAGCAAATGCTCTGAGTCCCTCAGCATCTCTTGGATGGATCTTTGGCCAGTTTGCCAGTCTTTCCCTGAATGCTCTCTGTATAACAAAAGGCTGACCATACCGTTGGTTGAGACGGTTCCATGCATCTTTATAGGCTTCTTCGTCATTTCTATAAAATATGCCATCAAGTGTCTTTCGAGCTGGACCTCCTACATACTTTTTCAAATAATGCAATTTGTCAGCTGAAGAAATGTTCTTTTTATCTATGAGCGATGTGAAGGAAGCCTTCCACTCAATGAACTGGATAAGGTCACCAGTAAACACAGACGGTTCTGGCATTGGGAGCCTGTTCAGAGCTATGCTATCTTGGACTGCTTGAGCCAGATAACTCACATCTGTTCGTGCAGGTGATGATGCCACTGTGACATTAGTGGGCTGCTGGATGAAAGTTGAAGACACAGGTTGTTCAGGATACACATGCTGTTGTTCCCTTGTTCTCCTCTGATGAGCAGAATGAACACTAGCTCCCTGCATTACTTCCTGATCATAGGTTGTAAACCTAGCTCGTGCAGCTCTTATGTCCTTCTCTGCCTTTAATCTTTCCAACTCACGTTTTTGAGCTTCAAGTTCTCTCCTCTGTTGTTCCTCGAGGAGTTGAATCTTTTCCTTTTGTCTCTCCTCCTCCAATAACACCTCATACTCTGCCTCCTTTGCTGCTAATTCGGCTGCAGCGTCTGCTCTTTTTACTGTTATGTCAGAGTGTTGTCTAGAACCTTTACTGGAGTGTTGACTTGAACGTGAAGCTGTGGATCCGTAGATGGAGTGAGCGTAATCTCTGTGAAGAAGCTCATGAAGGCGTTCCTTTACTGCTTCACTATCAAATTCTCCATCGATGCCTGATATCCTTTCAAAAGCAATCTTAACAATGTCCCTTGTCACTGCTTCACAGGTATCAATACGTCTTGTCTCACTAGATGGAGTGAGGTGAGCTCTGATTTCCATATACATGTTTATAACATTGTTCTTTCCTTCTTCTAGTGTGTCTATAAGAGCTGCAATGTTACTCTCGGGAATGTTTACTTTTAGCTGCTCTCTAGCCTTACCTGCCTGGGTCTTCCATTGTTCATAAATGTGAGTCAACCTTTTCTCCTTTTTGTGAGCCTCTTCTTTATGAAATGCAAGCATCCTCTCCGTGGGAATCCATATGCGACCAGAGCGACGAAGTTCCTCCTCTTCATTATCCTTATCCATTATCTGTTCGGAGTCTCTGTCTGTCTGGAGGTAAGTTTTCTGATGCTTCCATGTTGTGAGCAGGTGCCACATTCCTTGACCATCACATCGAGTCCCTCTGCAGTTGTCCTTGTTCAGCAGCATGGGGGGACTGATGAGGTGAAGCTCTTACTGTAGCGTCCCCGGCTAAATGATGGTCGAACTCTCAAACTGATGGTTCATATTCCTTTATTTGCGAACCGTGATCCATTAAAGAACGCACCATATGAACACACCGTATGAACACACCATAAGAGCGACACGGCAGCTCGGCCAATGCTAATATTAGCTACCGCTAACCAAAACACGTTCCATACATGAAACTATCAACGGCAACCAAACTCGAGCCGGGCATAAAACATAGCATGAAAGGGTAACTAAAACAAACCTTGTGCCCCTTATTAGCCAGGTGCTAGTGCGTTTCGTGTATTTTCCTTTCTCTTAAATTTGGCGCACTTTTAGCATTGAAGCCACACTTTTCCAACTGCCGTTAGAATCCGAAGCACCGGATGTTCATGAGGTCTCGGCGAGACGCTTTCAAAATAAAAGCACTGAATATAACGTCTGCTTAATATATAAGAAATAATGACCTGACCTTAACTAATGTTCAGAAACTAAATAAATAAACATAAAAACAACACATGAAGTAATGTTCTAATCATATTAAAGGTCATTTACAATGTTCGCAGTGCCTAGCATGGCTAGCTTCATATTATTGTCCATGTGTGCCCTGGTGTTCTCATGCTTCCTCACTTTCTCAGACAGGTGCTTCATATCCCTCACTCCAGTTGTTGTCCATGCTACATCTGTCCCCCTCGTTGTTTTAAAAATCAAGCAAGGAAAGCAAAATAAGGCATTAGCATGACTGCATCCCGCTAGCCAAGCCTTTCTTTTGTACCAGCTATGAGAGAAGCCTCGCAAATGGCTTCCCTTTGCCAGTAGCCTGCTGCTGTTTGATGACAATATCAGGTTGATCTGGGCCCAGCTCTTTCACTTGAAGTTTGTTTGCCAAACTTCTTCTCTCAAACGCTCTTGAATGAGAGATTTCACCGAGTTAGAGACCGGGTTGAGTCTTGGGGTAGTGCTCACGCTCGCCATTGTTCTTGTAGTTAAAATGGCGCCTGCAGTGACTGGTCCTGACCTTCAGGAGCCTCTTTATACATTCATGACCTGGGGCTATTCTGAAACAGCCCCTCCGGAAGAAGTTTCGATTGCGCTGATTCGCTACATTTTATGACAGACGTTCATATCTTGAATGAGCAATTGGCTAACCTGCTACAGAGACCCACCTCTGTGGGGCGATTTGTCTTTAGCCCCAGCACAGTTTTTTAGTCATACAGTGTACTAGGAAAAGCATATATGTTACCCAAATTATTTTTAAATCATATTTTACACATATTTCTGGGTGCATTCCATATTTTAAACACACACATATTAACAATTTATATAATCAATTATTTTTATTTGTATTATTAATACTGATGTTTGTGCGTGTGTGTGGCAGCGGGGTGTGGTTAGGGCGCCGACTGCTGGAGTGGTAGGAGTGGCTCAGCCGGAGGCCAGACAGCTGATCGGGATCAGGTAATGAGGGGCGGATTAAAATCATGGTCGTAACCTGGTTCTGTTCTGTTGCAGTAGACGGGGGCCTGAGTGAGGACTGTTTTCCACTCGCCCGCAGGACAAGAGCCACTAACCGCCAGTACCATTGCAAAAGTACTGTTCCGTAATAAAGATTTCATTGTGTTTCAACATACCGAGTGGTCCTTCCATCATTGGGAACATAGGTGTGAGCCCGAACGCTCACAGTGTGGTTTAGGGAGGGCGCCCCATTGCCCCCTTTGGGCCAGCCGCCACTGGTCTGTCCGTCCTGGGGGAGGGATCCCTCCTCTGTTGCTCTCCCAAAGGTTGCTTCCATTTCCCCCGTTAATTGTAGGGTTTCTTCGGGCGGTTTCTTGGGGTTTTCATCCTTGCCCGATGTGAGGGTTCAAGGACAGAGGATTTCATATTGTTTACAAACTGTAAAGCCCCCTGAGAGAAATGTACATTTTCATTCTGTAAATTAAATTATGTGATAGTGGGCTACATAAATTAAGTTTGATTGATTGATTCTAGTGGCCGTTAGTGGAACTGAATTTTATACCACGGGGTAAAACCATAGACTGTATAAAGAAGGGTAAAACCAAATATTTGTAGTGGCCAAACGGCAGTACTACAACTTCCTTCCGTGACGGCACTGGGCCCAGAAAGACTTTCCCCCTTTGACTTACATTGGGAAAGAGACGTTTTTAAACGAAATAAAGTACCCAGTAGGCCTATTAACACGTTTATAGCCCTTATTGAAAACATTAGGTCTCTAAAGTTGTAAAATGCACTAAAAGCTGAATCCAGATTTATTTTCTCTCCATTCATTCTACTGAGCCGAGAGCAGGAGATCCGGGGACGGGGCGTAAGGGGAAACTCAACTGTGCATGCTCAATGCTCTCGACAGCCAGGCATGAAGGGTAATTTGTGACGTTTTGCTCTCCAGAATGTCTGGCCATTTTGTCTTCATGCGCCAATGTCCCGCCTCCGACGCTCTATCCAGTTCTTATTTTACACCCATGGGTAAAACACTGCGTCATGGCAAGTACTGTTAGATTGGTGGAAACCTCAGTTCACACATGGCCCCAAAATGTTTGTCAATTTGTCAAAGAGACCTGGTGAAATGACTGAGTATTGTCGGCTTCAGCAGTAACCTTTAGTTGAGCTGGTAGCTGTAGTTGTTGTTGTGACTGACATCAACTGGCATATATACAATGCTATTATATCGCACCTGGACAGCTCAGCAGTGCCCGGGAAGCAAATATGCACCACTCAAGAGTACTAGTCCACACTCTAAACTTGGTCTGTTTTGGGACTTGAACCGGTGACCCTTCCCAAGCAAAGTCCCTAGAGGCGTTGCTGCTGTCGTTGAGTCTTGTGCAGTTTATTGATCTTCATGATGTTCCCTGGTGTCACAGGCTCACAAAAAAATCTGGCATTATCAACTGAAATTGCAACTTTTCGTTCGGTGCTTCAAACCAATTAACAAGTAGAAACATGATTTTGATTAACACGATTACTTTAAGTTGAATGCCAACAGTAGAAAGGAAAGTTGGTGGAGGTGGTGGATGGTCATGAAGCACGCCTGACTTTTCATGCAGTAGAACAACTTTACAAAAAACTTAGCTGCAACACAAACTGATCTTCAGGTTATTTGCTTTTGAATAAAGTTAGGTTTCACAATAACAGGGGAGTGGTCGATTTGAGTGACGGTTGGGTGCTGTCTTGAGCTTATTAGCTTAATCCTGCTGCACTGTATGGAGTTCCTGTTTGTCTCTGGTCTGTTCTGCTTCCTGGTGGAAAGACAGTGAAGTCATGACCACAGGTTACCATCGATCAGCAACAGTCTGACCACACATATACCTCAGTGACCCACCTTTGGGAAATACATGCCATTACTGGACCTGAGGTTGCCAGGTGAGCAGACTTTTTCCTCCTTTTATGACTCCATTGCAACCATGACTGAGATGTTGCCCTGTCCATGTTACAATATTGTTGTTGGGTGAGTTCAATTGACACATGACTGGGCCTTTTGTCATATTGGAAGTATACTAGTCATGCCAGGTCACTTTTAATGTCTGCAGTTTTTAAGGTCCCCAGTTTGTGACTCACCTATGAGCTCCTCCTTTTGTCTCCTTACCCTGTCAGTTACGACATTAACGTTACCACTTTTGACGAACATCGCAGAGTTGTCTTCCCGTTTGTCTCCCACAAGCTGCGAGGTCATTGGTTAATCACCAGGTTTGCAGTGGTCCATCCTCCTTTTATAGCTCCCTGTTAACAGTGACTGAGCTCTGTCGTCAGTTGGTTTCTTCTTTTACTTTTCTTACTGACTTACGACACTGTTTCTTAAAGTATGCTCCAAGGGCACTGACAGGGTCACAGTCGTTGATCAGCTCGATGTAGGTCCATTATGTGTCAGCTTCTGGCAGTGGTGCAAGTTATGTAGTAAATTTACTCAATGTACTGCACTAAAGTAGAATTTTGAGGAACTTGTACTTTGAGTATTTCAGTTTTGTTGCAAAACCATAGGTGCTTTGATAAAAAACTGTATAACAGTCCAGCTGAGACGTATAGGAGTTGAAATGTCGGCTGGGTTTTTTTGCAATAAAAGATGAACGTTAAGGCTTAAGTGACAACTTCAGAGCCAGAAGATTAATGTTAGGACCAACGAAATGGACAGCTGAGATAAAATAAATTGTAAATTGTAAACTTCACCTGAAAGACAGATACAGACGGAGGTTAAATAGGGGTCAAACATCTGCCCTATTACAATTTTTCTGTTTTTGCTGTTTGTTCACACTGCTGTTGTCCATTGCTGTAATACTCAATCCATCAGTGTCTCCTATAAAAAAAGAATGCAACCTCCTTTACAGACTGAATAAAGCCAAAAAAGGAGGAGACCTAAACAAAATCGCCTCCAAACCCTGACAAATATGAATTTGTTCAGGTATTAAAATCAGATCTTTTATTCTAAAAACAGCTTTACACATTTGACTTTTCTCAGCCCGTCTTTCCTCTTTCACCGTTTAACCTGACACCCTCTCCTGAAACTATCACCACAACCCTCCCTCTGTGTGTGTGTGTGTGTGTGTGTGTGTGTGTGTGTGTGTGTGTGTGTGTGTGTGTGTGTGTGTGTGTGTGGGTGTGTGTGTACAGGGGTTGCGTAGCTCTTGAGAATCCGGTTTCGTTGACCTCTGTCGACCTTTGTTGGGTTCACAGCGAGGTTGGGCCAAGAGATTCTTGACATTTCCTTCTATAACACCTGACCCAGCACATAGCCAGGAGTGTGTGTGTATGTGTGTTATGCAGTATATCATTATGTTACCTTGTGCTGACAGCAGAGACAGTTTTATATGTATGACTCCACTGAGCTAACATTATGACAAAATGACAAATAGACATGCTGCAACCTAACCAATAATCTACAAAAACACAAGACTTTCCAAACGTTTAGTAATCCTTGAAGGTGCAATATGAAATGCGCAGATTTCATTTTATTTTACTGATGTAAGGATAGGTTACGATGAAGTAGGAACATGGATGTATAAAAACACTCAAATGAATGTGAGAAAATTACTCTTGATTCGGCTTTTAGTTCATTTTGCCTCAAATCCTAATTATTTAAATAAGGGATATAAAGTGTTCGTACTGGTTATTTGATTTAGTTTTTAAACAAGTATCCACTGTTTGACTTCTCTTTCCCAATGTAAGTCAATGGGAAAGCATTTTTTTTAGCCCAATGACGTCAAGGACTGACACTGAAGGTGTAGTATCCCCGTTTGGCCACTACAAAAATGTGCGTCAACATCCAGCACACTTCCTGGGGCTTGGGTAGGAAGCTGAATGGATGGATCGAAGGGAAAGGGTGGGTGGGCCAAGCGAGGCTTGATGTGTTAACTGGATATAAGTAGCTTAGCGGGTAATTACAGGGCTAGTTGAGGCGTGGCCCTGCCTAAGTTAATTTAAGTTAAATATTAAACCTAATTTCAGGAAAGTATCTCGGATCTGTCCAGAGAAACACAAAGAGGGAATTACATAAATCAAAGACATTAACTTTGTAATACTGGCCATTCTGAATAACACACAATTATTTCAGCTTTTACAACTCTACAACATTTAAACAGGCATCTGCATATTCTGTTAAATGCAGTATTTCAGAACGGTTTGGTCTGGGATATGCAGAATCAAATTGGTGACAGTTGCAGATCATCTGTAAAATGTACCTGTCTATGTGATACATGCACCTTGAAATCAAACTGTGTCTCAGAACAGTCCAATTATTCCCAAAGTTCCAGATTCCGTACCATAGCTAGCAGGCTAATGTGAGGGAAAGAAAGATGCACACACACACGTTTTTGTGTGAAGAGGTCAGAGTGTTAGAGGTTGCAGGGAGGACAGGCGGAGGTGACGCCATATCTTGTCTGCAGCACGGCATGGTGGGAAAGATGAGAACAGAGAAAGAGGTCAGCATGTCATCACCATCATCTGGGTGATCTGAGATCCGAGATGGAGAGGGGTGGGGGTGTCAGTGAAGGAGGTGTCAGGATAGAGAAAGTCAGATGATTAGGAGAAAGAGGTGGAGACAATACTTCACAAAAAACAGTATTTGTCTCCTGATTTAATAATAACATTTGTTTTTAAATGATGTGTTTGGATTATTACAGGAACCACAAAGATCAGATATACAGTATATACTCGAGTGCATTAACTCAAGCGTGTGACTGCGTGTGTGTTTTTATTGGAATGGACGATAGAAATGTCTTTTGTGTTTGTGAAATGTTTTAACCCCACAATCATTTCCTTCACCGGTCAAAGATGCTAAAGCCCTTTTTGCACACCCTCAAAGACGTTACTGCATTTGCGGGAAAACTGGGTTCATCTCAACAGCAAACACCCCACCCATGTAATAAGAAATGGATATCCACTCAAACTCGTCAATGATTTGAAATAACTGGGACCATTCATCGTGGACTCCGGAAAAACCCTTCTCTATCAAAAAGCTGAAGCCTGGGGGGAATGATAGTATTATTCAATATGGCGGTCTAACTTGCCGACCGCATTGAAACTCAATCAATTCAGGACAATCAAGCCCATCCTCATGTATGACTCTGGACCAGGACCCTCAGGGCTCCACTCCATCCTCGTCTTGGTGCTGTACCAAACTCTTTCGCATTGTTCCAAAATCTATCCTGGAGGAATCAACCAACGTTACAGAAGATATACAGTATGGCCTAACCCTAACCCCAAACCTAACCCTAGTCCTATCCTGGAAGAATCTCCCAATGTTAAAGAAGATAATGACAAAAAAAACATGTCTCCTGATTCAACGCAGGGCTAGATTTTCTGGCCACTAGTTCCGTGCCAAATGTGAACTTATTTCAGATCTTATTGTATGGAAACCTTCGACGAGATGAGAGCTTAGCTTCATAGATCTCCTGGTGAAACACACTGGTATCAGTCTTGAAACTCCAGAAGACTCTTTGGACTTAGGGTGCACAATTGGATAAGTGAGGCTTGGTTTCAAAGCTATGGATACTGGTGAAGTTTTCATATAGTTATGCCTCTATTGATCAAGACTTTTTCTCCTTTTTTGGATACTTGAATCTTCAAAAATTTAAGGTAAAAAAAATGCATTTTTGGGGTGAAGGTTCAAAAGCAGAATAAAACAGACAAATATGAGCCAACATCTTCCTGCTGCTTTTCACAGGGATCCACTCAGCACAGCATGATGGATGCCAAGGGAAACATTAGAGTTCTGTAGCGCCGCAGCACCCGTCCTTCTCTTTAAAAACAAGCAGCACTGGCGGCAGGACAAACTTCTCGTAGTAGCCGAAATTTGCCCAGAGGCAGGTGAGCCCTGTGGTGCAGGTGAGCCCCACAGTGCAGCCCATCCACAGGCTCTGTGGCCTCGCCTTCATTCATCACCGATCTGACAAATTCCTGCTGTCTGCCTGAGGCTCTCTCACACACACACACACACACACACACACACACACACACACACACACACACACACACACACACACACACACACACACACACACACACACACACACACACACACACACACACACACAC
>NC_086364.1:3353128-3363128 GCF_036324505.1 Eleginops maclovinus
CACGTTCATTTTCCAGCCTTTGTTAACCTAAATTGCAGATATAGATGACGAAAACAAAATATTGATCAACTAATACATTATGATATATTATTATAGCTTAAGCTACCCAGCATTATTTAAAACAACTCAATTACATTTGTATCTATTTACAAAGTAAAACATTAAAGTAATGTAAAAATAAAAGCATTCATAATAATAATAATACAATAATTGAGGATATATTAATCTGAAATGGGCCACTCGGCCTACTGAGTACCTAAAGTATTAGTACTTTAAGTTCATTTTAATATATATCGATAATACTTTGATACTTTTAATTGTCAAAGAGAAATGTAACACTGTAGTACTTTACTTAAAGAGGACATATTGTGCTCATGCTCTGGTTCATATTTGTATGTAGAGTCTCTCCTGGGACATGTCTCCATGCTTTAATGTTCAAAAAGCTCTTTATGTTTCTCATACTGCCTGTGCTGCAGCACCTCTTTTCACCCTCTGTCTGAAACCAGAGCCCAGTCTGCTCTGATGGGTTAGCTGGCCGGCTATGTTGTGCTTAGAGCTGTCCCGCCCCTTAGCCTTTCACATACAATGTGTTGGAGCGCTAGTCGATAGAAGCGCAAGTGTTACATAGTGATGTCACTTTGGAACGGAAGTTAACCCAGGAGTCCAATGGAGGTGTTTCAGGCTGGGGGACGGTGTGTGGTAGAGAAACTCCCTCTGGAGGGAACAGAGGTATTTTAGCCTTTGCAGACCATTTACATGTACACTAACCTATATAACACACTACAGGAAAGGGAAAAACCCAAAAGCATATGGCTGGTCTTAATTAATATATCTGAGTTCTTCTTCCAACTCTTGACTATCAATCCCAATGTGGGAGTATTACTACCATTGGTACGGATGGTAATACTCCTAAAGTACAGCTTGTACTCTGGTCCAGTAGTTTAAGCTGTAACTACAGTATTGAACTTTCTACAGCTTAAAGCATTCATGCTGCTTTAATACCTCATGTGAAGCCATGGTATATGTTATATTATTTCACCTTTGTACTAGTGTAATTTTGGCACCTGATTTTGATTACAATGCAGTCATATGTCATGTTTAAGAAATGGTTTATTATTCACCCACCGGGAAAATTATAAAGTTACCAACCAAACCCTGAAACCAGCAAAGCATGAAGGCAATAGAACTTTCCTAATACAGCACACACACACACACACACACACACACACACACACACACACACACACACACACACACACACACACACACACACACACACACAAGGTAGGAAGGTTTATGTAAATGCCCTTTGTATAAAAAAGCAAACAAACACACCCATTTTCTGTCTTTCAATCCCTAACTTTTTATTCCCTCTCTGTGTCTATCATCGGTACGATAACGAGGTTGTAAGAGCTCGTTAACCTCACACACTCACACACAGCTCAACACGAAACCACAGTGGCCGTGTGTGTCTTTCTCTCTCTCTCTCATTCTGTCATCACCTGATTTGAAAATACTTAGCGTGAAGTAATATTTGCCTCCAACCATTTGTGTGTGTTTGTGTAAGAGCGAGAGGGAGAGATGATTCCATATTAGAGTGTTTACCTAAGACTTACAGACCTCTGTGTGTGTGTGTGTGTGTGTGTGTGTGTGTGTGTGTGTGTTTGAGTATGTGTGTGTGTGTGTGTCTATTTCACTGGCAGCTTACAATGTCAGAGCATTGGCAACCATGTGTAAAATGTTGCTTCCTCGGCAACGCTGTAACCAGGAGACAAACACTGAGGACGGCCAAAAGCATGGAGAAGAATAGCTTGTGACTGTATTATAACATGGTTGGTTATAACAATATCACTTACACACACACTCTGACCTGTCAAGTGAAGACATGATCAAAATAAATATCTACTTTGGTGGCCATGTTGGAGTTCCACAGGTTCCAGTGTCAGGTTTTCAGGTTTTGCTTAAGTGTTTCATTTTATATTAGGCAGATTTTTTCCTTTGATCTCAGAATATTCCAGAAAAGAATCTCTGATCTGTGGCAAACAAGCGTTTATGATTAAACGATTTGTTCAGTAGGATCATTTCCGTTTATTAACATTATTTTTATGATTTTGGAAGTGTAAACAAAACAGAACTAGGCTGTAAAGGAACTACGTTACCACCGCTAAGCTAAAGGCGGCTAATGTTGGCTGAGATGACATTTAGAAGTCTCATTTAGCCACTTCAACACTTACTGACGTATTTTATATGGCAGAACAAATTGTAAAACTTTCTTCAGCTTGTTTTAACCACAGATATTAATGAAGGCATCTGACCACAAAAGTCTTTTTTTTAACTTTGAGACAAGGGAACAGGAAGTGGTAAAATGCTAATTCATTACCATGGTTTTAAGACTCATTCCCGCATCCCTACTGTAAATACCCAGTCCTCTCAAAGCTACAGGGATCAATATCTTTACTTACGGAATTTTTCAAAATGACTGTCTAGAGTGATAAGTGTCACTCATAGTGATAAGAGGATAATGACTCTACTCTAGAGCGGTTAAGAGTCTGTCAGCTCATGTTTGTTGTTGTACAGCTCTTCTGATGTGTTCGTTCATTCTAACTGTCTAACTCTCTTCAGTTGTTTTCAGTGAAATGATGACATGACATATTTGTCATAAATTACTTCATAGGCTTCAAATACATGCCTTGCTGGCTGTGCTACATCGCTGTTGTCTCGTGAAAGTGCTCTCTGGAGGACAGTGTAACTCAGTCTAAGATGTGTGATTGAGCAGAAGCAGTCATGGTTAACATATTTTATTGGATTTCCTAAAATATCTGCTTTGCATGGAGCCATAAAAGCATGATTAACGTTGTATTATGCTTATGAAACTCAAAACAAAGGTTGTCAAATATAGTCTTGGTTAAGAACTGTAAATCAGCTTAGAGACTGTGGTGGAATGTAATGAATAACTGTAGTTAAGTAGAATTTAGACTCCTTGCACTTTAGCAGACAATTTTAATGTTGTACTACTTCTACTCCTCACTTCCGTGCATGTGTCTGAGAAATGTAGTTATTATAAAAAAATATAATAATATATACAAATATAATAAATCAACTCATACACAAACATTGACGTATAATTATAGGTTAAGGCATCCTCTACATTTACTTGCTGTAATAAACACACTTAGGCATCAATAAGCATAATCCAGCAATCTTATACGTCATTCTAAAATGGGCCTTTACTTTTATTATGATGGCAATACTTTTATACCTTTACTTTTAAATCAGTACTTTTACTTGTAACAGAATATTTTTATAATTTAATATAGCTATTTTTACTAATGTTTATTCCACAATTAAATGCTGCTTTGAGCTACGTTATGCAATTGTTTTACTACTCACAGTAGTATACTAGTACGAGTACTATTTTTTTGTTATCATTTCAATAAATAATTGATTCTGTATTTCCATTTTTCTTTTGAAGTCCAGCAAATGTATGGAAATGCAATACTATATATTTAAGAAGAATGTAGCTTTATTTGCGTTTAATTAAAAGTTATGGAGCATGCGCTGCAAAGACTCAGCAACCAAGGCTCTCCATGAATAGGGCACAATACAATTGAATAAATAAAGCAAATATTTCAATATTTGCTTTATTTTAGCACTTGAATGCCTTGCCAGCTCTTGTAACATGAATGCAAAATGTAAAAAGCATATACCAGAGGATTGTATCCTTCTTTCATGAAACCTTACCTTAAGGTAAGGAATTTACATCAAGTTTTAGCTACATCATCTGAAATACAAATATGCAGAATCCGCATCACTGGAGAAACAAATAAATAAAAAAAAATAAACAAAATTAAAAATGGTTTCTTCATCAAGGTCGTCATTTTATGGGAGGAGGAGCTCGAATGGATGCCACAATAAAACCAGAACTGTTTTCTTCATTCAACGTTGCAACAGATGTTTTCCTGTTCAATGTATCACCTCAGTGAGATCCCTGATAACACTGGTTCTTACTGCCCCCAGTGGCTTTGTGTGTGTGTGTGTGTGTGTGTGAGTGTGTCTGCGCGCACGTGTGTGTGCGTGTGCTGTGTGTGTGTGTGCTCCAATAAATTGAGTCTTGATCTGTTATCTCTCACTCTTGAGATGGTAAAAATGAAATAGATAGATTCCTCCAGAAATCCCTCCAGTGGCCATGGAAAAAGTATGCCTATAGACCCCCCCCCCCCCCCCCACAAACACACACACACACACACACACACACTCACACAGGCAGCTGCACCACTGTCTGTCACACTGCACTGCCCCCCTCAGTTCAAACAGTTGAACTCCGGTGCAGAACATCACACACCTGATTGGCTAATTTCCCCCCAGGCAGCCAATCAAAATCAGATCATGAGGCTGGAGTTTTTATAGTCACTTTTTGGGATTTTTGTCAGTGTTTTCCACTTCATGTTCTGCTTTATTCTCCGAGCTGTTGCCATGGTTTCACTAGTTTTCTTAATTGTTTGTTCATGACTCACAGCTTTAGAATTGGGTGGGGTGCTGTTAACTTAACCATGAAGCAGAGTGTGTGTTTGTGTGTGATTGACAGGTGAATGGGTTCATGAGTTTACCTACTCCTCCGCTCCTTCATTTTCCCACTCCTTTAATACCTGAGCTGTCCCCTGCTCCTCTCTTTTTCTCTTCCACCATCGCTCTTTGCTTTACAGATTTCACTATTAAACATTGGTGCAAGTCTTTGAGTGTGTTTTATAAATTGAAGCACAATACACATATTTCAGAGCCAAGATTCAAATGATGTATTGTCATATGCAAAAAGCTATAATGTGTTTTCACTGTAAAATAAGTCCCAGGCTCCACCAACTGTGCATTATACAATATACCTATGACATAAGGAAATAGGGAAGTAAAATAGTGCAAAACCATAATTTAAAGTTTAAAAAAGTGCAACTAAAATGCAGATATAAGTAAACCATGTAGATGTAATAGTAAATAGATAAAACAATATATATATATATATATATATATATATATGATAAATACTGTATACTGTAATGATATATAATAATGGGGACATGTGCAATTAAATACATGTTTAGATGAACAGTGTATCATAGACACTGTGCATGTATTCAAGTCTGTCAGGTGTCAAAATAAAACCAAATGTCTCTTACATTCACATGTTTAAGGGATGTCAATGGTAACACGATGTCAAATTTGTTAAAACGTTGAACTTGCGAGATTACCAAGACGGTGTGTCACGTGACAAGAACGTCCATCTTAGAAGGTTTAACAAAACCTCAATGTTTTTGTTACGTCTCACGCCAACATTTTAAAAGGTGTGCTTTCTAAATGATAATGAAAAAGTGTCTCAACCAATAGACGCATCTCTGAAGGAGTCTGGGCTATAAGGTATGTATGTCTCCCCCCTACTCCATTTTTGATGTCTCTGTTTCTTGTTCTGCCTTTGAAAACTGAGCAAAATGTATTGCTGCATTGAGGACAGCATTCATCCAAACTTGGCAACTTTCTTTTTAGCCTTTGCTCGACACCACTACGTTTTTATATTGGCGCCTTCATCATCCCTTCTTCCATTGTTTGCGTTTCTTCCTTGTTTTGTTCCTTCATCACACTGTATTTTCTTTCCCCGTCCTTTATTCATCATTATCCCTTGATCATTGAGTCTACTGTAAAACAGTTCTTACCCATTTCATCCCTGATATCAGTCATATTGAAAAGAGTTAATCAGAAGAGGTAAAACTTTTTTTTTAATCCTTTCTACTGTAAAATCACCATGAGAAATCCTGACCAAGGTCTCAAAGGACTTTCACCATTAGTAATCGGAAGTCAGAATCATATTGCAATTGAAACAGGTTGCTGGAGGAGACTCAATTGAGATGAACTTGATTGGTGGCATCCATTGAGAATATTACACAAAGTCACACAAATGTACCATGATAGCGTAATAGGCTACATTTGACTCTTAAAGAAGGTTTCCCTTGCAATGTGAGTAGGTCCAAGTATAAACAAGTAACGTAGAGTTGGTAGAAAAAGGGAAAAGCTTTGAACAAAAATCTGAAAATCTATCTCTGGCATACTTGTTGCAGTCCCTGACTTGGGTTCAGGAGACCTCCAGTGAACCTTGAACATTAGTTTACCTTTATTCTTCCCTGGGAAACAAATCTGTTAGGGTTGGGGTTTTCTTTTGAAAGGGCACTTTGTGTTTCGTTGTAATCAGACTACAACTACCTTTCTCTGTTCAAGCTTGTGTTGTACAATTGAAATAAACCTTTTAAACACAGTTTCTACTGTGTTGACTTAATCTTTTATCCAGAGCAACATTTGGTTTTATGAATCTGAAATGTTTTAACTGGTCCTGTTTTAGTTTAATCAGATTTATTGTAATTTTTGAGTTATGTGGTTCTTTAGATTTTCCATTGTCAGCATTTAGTTCTGGATTAAAGATCTATTAACGTTAACATTGGTATTAGGGTTTGGAAGCGGGAAACAGACTAACACTTTTGGTCTTCATTGACCATCTCCAACATTTCCGTCCTGTTAGGGTTAGGGTTGACAAAAGTGTCAATACATTTTGTACTGTTCGTCGTTTTAAATGTGTTGGATTTAATTGTGTGTTAACAAAATAAACACTGCTCAGAACGGATAATACCCGTAACAGTATTTTTCAAAGGCCGTATTTGAAACGCTTCATTGCTAAATAAGTTCTGGAATGATCGGAGCTGTGACTGTGACCTCGCTGTGACTCCCTGACTTCACCATGACCTTGCGGTGACTGCTGTGACCGCGTCATGACCTCGTATTGACATCACAGTGAGATGAACAACCTTCATCAGCCCCGCCCACACTGGCCCGCAGTCCAATTAGGAGGTTTGTTGACCGTCCTGGGGACGGATTCGTCAATGAGCGTTATTGCTTCTCTGCCTTTTGATCACATTCTGAAGAGTCATGTGACCACACCCTCACCTCACGTTGTCCAGTGTGTGTGCATGTGTGTGTGTGTGTGTGCGTGCGTGTGTGCATACTTTTGCAGGTGTGTTTTTCAGGTGGATCAGTGAGAAGAAATGGCAACCTTTAGCTGACACGTTGACCTTTTACACTGTGATCAGTTTGGCTCAGGCTGTTTCCATGGCGATGATACACCACTGAGAAAAAAAAGATCATTTAGTTACAGCACACACACACACACACACACACACACACAGAAACACAATGTCCATGTATTTCTATGAATGGCTTTCAGTGTGTGTGGCTAGGGTTGACTGTATTTGTATAGCGGTGTATGTGTGTGTGTGTTTGTGTGCGTGTGTGTGTGTATGTGTGTGTGTGTGTGTTGGTGTGTTAGCCAATAGGGCGGTGTCTGTTTCAGGTTTTGATGTCTCCGTGGCATGTATGGATGTGCGCGTCTCACAACGACATCATCACGCAGCGCCCCTCCCCTCGCCAACCTGTCACCACGTGAACGCCAAACAAGCGGACCAATGGGATCGCCCGGTGCTTTTTTTCTTTTATAATCTCAGAATTACGTCATTCATTCGAGAAAGAGGGGGAGGTGGTTGAAAGCTCCTCCCAATACCCCCCCATGTCCCTCGGCGCCGTCTAGCTCGTCCCAACACTGCCCCCTGGTGTCCGGTCCACGCGCCCCAAGCTTCCTCCATCCCGAAATATCGCCTTTGTTCTTTTTTTTTCTTTCTTCTCTGTCGAGGTGAGTAAATAGTGTCTATGAGTGAATTATTGAGTCTGTCTTCATTTTGCAACCCCCCCTCCCTCCTCCTCCGTTCTCCAATTCGTCCTTTCCTCTTCATCCTCGGTTTGTCATTTTGCTCGTCTTCTCTCAATTTCTCTATAACCTTTTCCTTTTGTTTGTCCTCTTCTCTCTTTGTCTACCATCCCTTCACCTCCCTTTTCTCCTTTCCTTCTCTTTTCCTCTCCTCTCCTCTACTCTTCTTTCAAAGGTCACAGGAAGGTCAGAGTTCGGAGGGAGTTCTCTGTCTCTTCCCCCTTAGCCAATGACTGATCACTTCCTATTTAGACCAGTGGGACAATTGAAGTGTGTGTGTGTGTGTGTGTGTGTGTGTGTGTGTGTGTGTGTGTCAATGTGTGTGAGTAGAGAAACAGGGATAGAGAGTGACAGAGAGAAAGAGAGAGAGAGGAGGTCGAATATAGAAAGAATAGAACATAGATTATGGAATCTGATTATATTCATTGTTACATACTAAACACATCACTTTATTGTCAAAATTACATTTAATTATTCAACTATTAACTTAATAATTGTATAAGTGAATGTATAGGATACAGGGACTTAATATAGAAAGAAAAGAAATACGGAAATGGACAGAGAAAGGGATAAAACAGTGTTAATAACACAAATCACAATCAGAATTCCTTTATTTGTACCACAACTGGGACATATGCAGATCAAGTAAGAATTTAGACGTATATACTCAAAAATAAAAAAAGTAGGCACACGTTAATAATAAAAATCTGATTCTGATCTCCTTTATCTGTCACGCAACAGGGACATTTACAGCAGACAGTGCAGGTAAAGTGAGAGGGGAAAAAAATGTGCTAACTATGTACACGTTATCAATAACATATATAAGTACATAAGTAAAAAACATAAAAAAGATGAGTACACTGTGGTAAAAAAGGTAGCAGTATATTGTTTCTAAGAAAAGTGACCACAGTGAATTAAGAGCTAGCTGGTACTATATGTCAATTGTAAATAAACTGAGTGAAAAAAAATCTAAATCAAAACACTAGTCGTGAAATTGCAGGAGGGTATATGGCAAATTGCATGTGTATTGCGTAAGTAGCAGTATTTCTTTCTTTCTGTTTTTCAAGTGACCATATACAATTATAGAAGTAGCTGGTACTGTTCACAGATTGTAAACACATTTTTTTTGTTAATGTAAGCGTAATGAGTCACATTGCAGAAAGTTTTACATTTACAGGATAAATATACAAAATAAAATTAATAAACTAAACTAAATACAATTTGACCAACTTCAAGCATGACAGGGGAATATTCCAGAAGGTATAAAGGTAATTATGTATTAATTTAAATGTATGTTTTGTGAAAGAAACATGAGGAGAAGACATATCAAATCAAGCACGACATCAGCAGAGAAATGGAACATGATGGTTGTGCAGTACCACTGCTAATGTGCAATATACACTTATATGCAAATTATTTTTAGAATTTATATACAATTTGTCAAAGTAACCGGCTCTTTCAATCCTTTTAAATGTTCACGTTATAACATTTTTTTTTTTACCATGTTGTACTTATTTTCTTAATTATTTGTTCATATTCTGAATAATGTGTGTCTAACCTTGGTGCTGTTTGACGAATAAAGGCTTTCTGATCCTGAAAATGAAAGAAACACGTCGTTTTTCGATCGAGCTCATGTATTCTTTTAGATTATCAAGTTATTTTATAAATGTTCTGTTAGTTAAGTAAGCAGAACTATCTCAGCCAGTAAAGGAACACATCCTTATTTTGACCTTTTTTCCCCACGGTGTCAACAAGGGATATTGAGCAACCAGTCTAAATGAACTTGACTGTTCTTTAATATTTTGCTCAATATGAAGGGTTGTACTATAGTTGTAGAAATAATTGTGTTGGTATTTATCGGTTGATCCGTGCTTTGATATGTGTGTATGATTGTGATACAGACTGTGTCATGGTGTTAGTGTGGATTGATTGTTGTGTGTGTAGCCGCGCAGGGACTGCAGACGGGAATGAGCGAATAGCTAAATCTGGCAGATATCGTCACTTCTTTTGAGACTAATGGGTTTTTATGCATGACTCTGGTTTAATAAAGACATATTAATAAGGACATGTGCGGTCTCATGCAGAAAAAACTGAATCGTTGATTTCAATTTAATGTATTATGTCAACAGATTTTTAAAAACTGTATTTATTGAGGATGTAATTATGTTAAAGTGTCATGTTACGAGACTTACTCAGATTTTTGAAATT
>NC_086364.1:3365628-3393819 GCF_036324505.1 Eleginops maclovinus
GTATGGTAATGTGAACTCAGTTTCACCCGAAATCGCAGCGTTTGACCTGACCGTGTACTCCTCCGCCTGCTCCTCTGTCTTCATCTCCTCCTTCTCCTCCTCTTTTCTTCTTTATTCTCCTCTGCTGCTCCGTCCTGCCATACATGAACACATTGTTTGGGTGGTGTTTCAGCACTCCTCTCCTCCCTTGTTTTGATAAGAAAGAGAACAGAAATGAGGAGAGAAAGAGCCAAGGAGGTCAAGTTTACCCTCTGTCACCATGGTGACAGGATCCTTCCGGGGGGCACAATTTCTCTCCAGTGTTTTCATCACAATCTCTTTGGATCCATCCTGTTCTGTCCCTTTGTGTAATGCTGCTTCTGGGTGTTTTACCAGACCCCATGTCGACTCATTGTGAAAAAAGTAAACAAAATATACATGAATAAAAGACCCTACAGTGGGGAGAACAAGTATTTGATACACTGCCGATTTTGCAGGTTTTCCCACTTACAAAGCATGTAGAGGTCTGTAATTTTTATCATACATACTCTTCAACTGCGAGAGACGTAATCTAAAACACAAATCCAGAAAATCCCATTGTATGATTTTTAAAGAATTAATTTGCATTTTATTGCATGACATTTGATCACCTACCAACCAGTAAGAATTCCGGCTCTCACAGACCTGTTAGTGTTTCTTTAAGAAGCCCTCCTGTTCTCCACTCATTACCTGTATTAACTGCACCTGTTTGAACTCGTTACCTGTATAAAAGAGACCTGTCCACACACTCAATCAAACAGACTCCAACCTCTCCACAATGGCCAAGACCAGAGAGCTGTGTAAGGACATCAGGGATACAATTGTAGACCTGCACAAGGCTGGGATGGGCTACAGGACAATAGGCAAGCAGCTTGGTGAGAACACAACAACTTTTGGCGCAGTTATTAGAAAATGGAAGAAGTTCAAGATGACGGTCAATCTCCCTCGGTCTGGGGCTCCATGCAAGATCTCACCTCGTGGGGCATCAATGATCATGAGGAAGGTGAGGGATCAGCCCAGAACTACACGGCAGGACCTGGTCAATGACCTGAACAGAGCTGGGACCACAGTCTCAACACACTACGCCGTCATGGATTAAAATCCTGCAGCGCATGCAAGGTCCCCCTGCTCAAGCCAGCGCATGTCCTGGCCCGTCTGAAGTTTGCCAGTGACTATCTGGATGATCCAGAGGAGGAATGGGAGAAGGTCATGTGGTCTGATGAGACAAAAATAGAGCTTTGTGGTCTAAACTCCACTCGCCGTGTTTGGAGTAAGACGAAGGATGAGTACAACCTCAAGAACACCATCCCAACCGTGAAGCATGGAGGTGGAAACATCATTCTTTGGGGATGCTTTTCTGCAAAGGGGACAGGACGACTGCACCGTATTGAGGGGAGGATGGATGAGGCCATGTATCGCGAGATCTTGGCCAACAACCTCCTTCCCTCAGTAAGAGCATTGAAGATGGGTCGTGGCTGGGTCTTCCAGCATGACAACGACCCGAAACACACAACCAGGGCAACTAAGGAGTGGCTCCGTAAGAAGCATCTCAAGGTCCTGGAGTGGCGTAGCCAGTCTCCAGACCTGAACCCAATAGAAAATCTTTGGAGGGCGCTGAAAGTCCGTATTGCCCAGCGACAGCCCCGAAACCCGAAGGATCTGGAGAAGATCTGGATGAAGGAGTGGGCCAAAATCCCCGCTGCAGTGTGTGCAAACCTGGTCAAGAACTACAGGAAACGTCTGCTCTCTGTATTTGCAAACAAAGGTTTCTGTACCAAATATTAAGTTCTGTTTTTCTGATGTATCAAATACTTGTGTCATGCCATAAAATTAATTAATTAATTATTTAAAAATCATACGATGTGATTTTCTGGATTTTTGTTTTAGATTCCGTCTCTCACAGTTGAAGAGTACCTATGATAAAAATTACAGACCCCTACATGTTTTGTAAGTGGGAGAACCTGCAAAATCGGCAGTGTATCAAATACTTGTTCTCCCCACTGTATATGCACGCTTGCCTCCTTTTCAGGTGCATATTTGTATGTAGTGTCTCTACTGGGACATGTCTCCATGCTTTAATGTTCAAAAAGCTCTTTATTTTCCTCATACTGTCTGTGCTGCAGCACCTCTTTTCATCCTCTGTCTGAAACCAGAGCCCAGTCTGCTCTGATTATAATATTTTCGATTTTTAGAGTAATCTTAAATGTATAGATTTTTCTTCAGTAAAAATGTACTCTTTTTTTAATTTAATAATATTTAGTGTTCATTTTATTTAAATGTTATTTAAAATATAGAATTAGATACAAAGAAAAAAAAATATATATGAAAATAAATTCAATTTATTTCGTAAAATAGATAGAAATACAAAAATAAACGTTGTTTTGCATTTACACCAGGAAAACCAATATGGATTGCAATCAGATTTGTAATTTGGGTCCAGATTTGCAACATGTCAACTGTGACTTGCTGCATGAGATTATATCCGGACCTGAAGACAGTCACACCTGAGGACAGTGATTGCAGGGGACCTAAACAGAGAGCGTAGCAGCAGCATAATGCTCCATTAGTTATAATGAAAGCGTCCCACATGTTTAGGGCTGATAGATGCACTCAGATCCTCTTGAGGGTTCAACATACTGCCACACAGATCAGTAGAACAGGATACTAGTGTCTGAGTAACTAGGAAGTGATTGAACATCAACAGTAAATTGATGATTCTATTTACTTGTTAACATATGACGTATTGTTTTACAAAGACCAGGCCTGTGCAACTGTATTGTTCAGGGGGAGAGCTAGGTGCCCGGGGAGCAGACATTACCCAGAGCTTCTATTCTCAGGGGGTTAATTGAACCACCCAACCTCTCTCTGGCCTTAAGACCACCTTAGCAAATGTGGCAAGCATTTTTTATTCTAACTGCAGATAATCATACAGGGTTTTGACTAAGCCGGGACTATCAGTCTGAAAGATGTTTTATTTTGAGAAATGACCGTATACATCCGTGTGTGTCTCTTGACACATCAACACGTCAGTAGGCTCGTTGCAGGGTTCTACAAAGGTGCTACTTCCGCCCCGGAGTGTGTGGTGGTAAGCCTCCGGGCTGATTACGCTGACTACGCCACTACTAGTTATGGCGACTTTTTATACTAGATGCCTGCAGGACCTGCCTACTATTTCCATCACAGATGTCCATCGTCTCGTGCAGAAAGGGAGCTCTGCCCCCAGAAGTAAGCGGGAGAAGGGGTACAAAATGGCCTGTCGAGTTACATCGACAACTATGAAGGTACGTTGTAACTTAAATACACAACATTAAGGTAGCCATGCTAGCTACTAGGGGCCACTGTATGTTAGCTTACGTTAGCGTTCAAAACAGCCTTAGTTATTTACTGTTTACTACTATGCTGGGTCTTTGATCGGCTGTACAGTGTTTGAAAGATATACGATTACTATTTTGCAACATAACATGAATGATGTGTGTGTGTTTGATGATGTTGTGTGTGTGTGTGTGTGTGTGTGTGTGTGTGTGTGTGTGTGTGTGTGTGTGTGTGTTTAATGATGTTGAATTCCCACAGTTTCAAACAAAGATCAAACAGGGAGAGTGAGCATCAGGTCAATCTGTCATAGGTCTATGAGGAAGAATGAGAAGTCTCACGACCTCCGAGTAGGGAGAGAAAAAACTATCGTTTAACTATCTGTTCAAGTTCAACTACTGTTTAACTATTGTTTCATGTCAGGTTCTGGTTTTTTGATGTGGCTCGAGGTGGTGATTTGGATGTAGAATAGAAAAATAAGACTAGCTAGTTAGCTGACAAATCTAAACATAGCTTTCATCGACACCCCACAAACTGATTGTTATTGCTCCTGCTCTTTGGAGTATAAGTTCAACTGCTATAGGTTTAAGCCTATCCATGGTCAGGTACATAAGTCAGTGTGAGGTAAGAGCTGATAGTGTGCCCTGAATGTAGGCTATTCGCCTTATTCACCTGGCGGCCATTTTGAAACTCGAACGAGGCTGAGGGGTACACAAACCCGGAAGTTTGACTCCGACGCATACGATCTATGGAAGATTCAGCAGCACCAGCAATGGAAACTCCAGTGTGGACCACCAACCTTTCTTGTTTGCCAGAATTAACAATTCAAAATGTGGAGCAGTGGGCCAGTACCGACTGCAACATCCCCCGGGCGGTGTTAATTAAAGGATACAGTAACTGGATCGAAGGTTTTATCCACGACATTGAAGGTAAGAATGGACGCTAATTTACCTCAGTTTCTGCTAGCGTGTAGCAGCTAGGGGTAGTAAGCTTAGCTGTGATATGGAGTTGTTGACTGTACTATGTTTGATTTTATTTAAAACTTAACATGTATTTAATCGACAGTTAATAGGAGCCCAACACACATATTTGTGAGGGCTAGGTCTTTTCCCTCGGTGCGGAAAAATGAGTCACCGTACGTTTCCTAGGTTAGCTTGTGACTAGAAGCTAATACAAACAATACACTCAGAATATGCTTATACTAGTGAATTTGTGGTGGTAGATTTTAATAACATACTACTAATGGACTAGACTGTATATTTCAACAACCTGGCTCTCCGCCTTAATCTATCTACTAAAACTTGCGAGTTCAAGCTAGCAGTAGCCTGGCTAGCTGCTAGCGATACAAGCTAGTTATGGAGACGGCTCAGACTCACAGCAGCAGACATATAAAACTCAATAAAACTTACCTTAAAATTACGACCAGGATCCCTTCTGATTTTTACTATCCATTGCCGACGTAGTCCATGATCGATGGGGAAACGGTGAAAAGTTTGTCCTCGGTTAGATTTTTTCCTTTTTGATGATGTGCATTGGGGAACACAGCAGTGAGGCGCCATTGAAATCGCGTTGTGAGAACTCCCGGAAGTGGTAAGTGTACCCCTCAGGCTCGGTGGAACGTTCGAGGTGAATAAGGCGAATACTAACCTGTTCAATGTTTTAACACTGTTACACTGTTATGATACTTGAAAGCCATTTAAGAGATCCGTGAGACCGGCTTGTTTGCTTGGATCTCAAGTCACAGTATTTGAAACTGAGCATACTCACTTATCTGCTTGAACAGTAAGCAGATAGCGGGAGATATATACGTCAATTAAATGACGTATATAATATAGACACATACTAATAATGAAACAATTATATTGTCTTATAGTAAAGCAAAGTTCACAGAAACGTAGTGTTCTTGTGAACTTGTGATAGCATGATTTAAATACACAACGACAGACTGGCATGCTGCTCATTTAAAATGACACGCACATAATATAATAATGTATTATATAGTAATACAAGCAGATAGCCTCCTCTCATCTTTCTCATATTTGGTGTTCTATTATAGTAGTGACATAATGACTTCAATGTGACATATAAGTAATTGTAACTGTAAATACACTCATTGTACACACGCATGTAAAACTACACAAGAAACTTGCCGGTATCCCGCTCGAGCTGTCAAACGCTGCATTCGACTGGAAACAGTCCACCACACACTCACGTTAGAAGCGGAAACAGACGTCATTGTTGTACGGAGCCCCCTAGGGCAGTGATTCTTAAACTAGGGGTCGCGACCCCAAACGGGGTCGGCAAAAACTTCCGTGGGGTCGCAAAATTATTTGTTACTTCAGTCGGAAATTAGCTGTTATAACACCTGGTGAAACAACGAAAAATAAAATGTCAATACAATGAAAATCTGCCTTTTTCTCATTCCTACACGCTGTTAAGAGGGAGAGAGAGAGAGAAAAAAAAAAGTTGCCCAGCTTTAAATGGCGTTTCGAATCGTTTATTGGTCCTATGATAGAAACAATGTAACAATCTGCGCCCACTGTTCAAACTCAATTTCTTCCCGGTTTTTTTACAATACGTCATAGTTAACTCGCCACGTTACTAGCCACGTTTGTGATACTAGCCACTTTTTTAGCCACTAGCCTAGTTATAACTTTCATCAAAAATGGACAGGTGGCTGCTAAAAAACAATGATTTGAGCTCAGAAGTGCCATCTACCTCCAGTTGTGCACCTACTCCTCCGCGATCCTCAGATGGGACAAGTTTGGCCGGTGGTGAGAATAAAAAAGACCCACCAACGAGGCGTCGCCGATACCTGAAAGAATTTCTTAAATATGGATTCACGTGCCAGGTAAAACATGAGCTCGACCACCCACAGTGTGTTATTTGCGGCGATGTTCTGGCACATGAAAGTTTAAAGCCCACAAAAATGAGACGACATCTCGAAAGCCGACATCCAGATGATGCTCAGAAACCCATGACATTTTTTTTACGAAAAGAAGCTGCGCTGCATGGGCAAAAGACCGTTGTGCATAGCCAAGCTACTGTGCCCACCAAAGCCTTGGCAGCGTCATACAAAGTGGCCCACCTTGTAGCCAAAGCACAAAAGCCACACACAATTGCTGAAAGCCTCATCCTTCCTGCAGCAATTGCGATGACCACAGCAATGCATGGTGAAAAGATCGCAAGTGTGCTTAAACAGATTCCCCTCTCCAATGATACCATGTCCAAACGCATTAACGACATCGCTAATGATATGAAATGCCAGCTCATCGAGAGAGTGAAAAACAGCCGGTTTTCTTTGCAGTTAGACGAGTCTACTGACTTGACTAATGTAGCCCATTTAATGGTTTTCATTCGCTACAGTCATGACGGGAAACTGCATGAGGACATGCTGTGCTGCTCTCCGATGGAAGGAAGATGTACTGGTGGAGACATTTTTAACTGTCTTAATGGTTGGATGGAGGAGACAGGCCTGGATTGGGATAAATGCATAAGCATATGCACTGACGGTGCCGGGGCTATGATGGGAAAACACAAAGGGCTGAAAGCCAAGGTCCTTAGCGTTGCACCACATGTCAAGTTCACACACTGCATTATCCATAGGGAGGCCCTGGCATCCAAGACACTTGAACCCGAGCTTAACAATGTTCTTCAAACAGCAATCCAAATAGTGAATTCGATCAAATCGCGCCCTTTAAATTCACGACTCTTCGCCCTTCTCTGCCAGGAAATGGGGTCTGCACATGAATCCCTTCTTTTTCATTCAGAGGTAAGGTGGCTTTCACGGGGCAAAGTTCTTACACGCCTGTTCGAGTTGCGAAGCGAGGTGCGCACCTTCCTCTCAGACGTGCATTCCCCTCTTGCAGACCATCTCACTGACTCGAGATGGTTATCACGTCTTGCATACCTGGCGTGCATATTTGACAAATTAAATAGTCTCAACCTGTCACTACAAGGCCCCAGCACAAACATCCTGACCCTCTCAGACAAAGTGAATGCTTTCACAAAAAAATTGCAGCGTTGGGCAGCCCGTGCAGAGAGTGGGGACTTTGAAATGTTCTCGGAGCTGCACGACTTTTTGGAGAGTGACATGAATGCCAATTCATTGAAAGAGTCAATAACCTGTCATCTTCGTAGTCTCCTCGACAAATTCAATAAGTATTTCCTCACGGAGAATGTAGAGCCTTTTGACTGGGTACGACAACCATTCACCAACTGCTCCTCAAACAACCTGCCATCTGAGCTCGAGGATGCGCTGATTGAGCTGTCCAGCGACCGCACATTGCAGGCGTCGTTTGCCTCAAAAACTCTAGATGAATTCTGGCTGTCAGTTGTGCAGGAATACCCCGGGTTGTCCAAGGCTGCCATGGACATCCTCACGCCGTTTGGATCAACCTATCTGTGCGAAAAGACATTTTCGTCCCTGGCCTACATAAAGAACAAATACAGATGTCGTCTCAACAGCATGGAGGAGAATCTTCGTGTTGCTGTGAGCAGCATCGATCCCCGAATTGACCTGCTATGCTCGCGGAAGCAGGCCCATCCTTCTCATTGACATGGCGTCCGTATAAGAGGAAGTGAGATCGTTCCAATCATACACACTCTCTGTTGACTCTTGACTCCCGTTTGATTTGGACATTTGTTTCATTGCTTTGTTTGTTCCAGTTCTTGTTTGCGTTAATAAATTGTTGCCGCCCAGGCCTTTTCTTACACATTGCCTATTTGTTTTTGCTTGATTGACAGTCGTTACCATGGGTTTGCAATGCATAACGTTGTCCTGGCAACGCGATTTACAGCCCGCCCCCAAACAACCAAACTGCAGATGGCATTGCTGTTTCTTTCAAAATGTATGACTATCACTCAAATCATTGGAGACGCAAACTCGTAAATTAATTCACACAAAATCGTTCCTTTTCCATAAAATAATCGTCATACATTGTTAATTTGTTTGGATTGGAACAAAAAATCGGTTGCTACGGAAACGTGACGTCACACTTACACACTTTTGGGAAAGTGGGGTCACCAAACCTCTCCAGTTTTTTTTGTGGGGTCGTCAGACAAAAAGTTTAAGAACCACTGCCCTAGGGGACATGGAAAAAAAAAAAAAGAAGCGAGATCTCGCAAAACCTTTTCATTTGATTCAATGCATTTCCGGGTCAGTTTGGCGACACATAAACCACAACAATGGAGCGGTTCATCGAATTTTACTTTGAGCTTGGCCTAAAATATAAAGACATAACATCAGTGCTTGGCAATAGGCACGGGTTTCACATAAGTGAAAGACACCTCAAGAGAATACCAAAGCCCGTCTACGGAAAGCCCCTTCACTCTCTATTCACCCCCATTGTACCGAATTTGGCTGCAGTTCACCTAGGGGGCGATCGCGGGCGAGTGCAGAATACATGGACCCCTATGGAGCTAGGCGGCTAGCTACATCATTCTCCTAGCATATCGTCTACAAAATCCAAAATACTACTGTGGTTTCCGAGAGGTCGACAGGGATTTTTCGTCAAAAGTGGAATAATCTGGGGGTCATAGCCTTTTGTTTTCTTACAGGTTGGGCAGTTGCGACCCAGGTTCTGCTAGCATCTGGCTAATGAAAGCCGATTGGTCAATGAAGAACTCACGACTGGTTACGACCGAAGAATACGCTTTGTGGTACCTGTCCACAGAACATCAACAACGATTTGTAAATTATGAGTATCAAATAATGTCACACCTTTTCAAAACATGTAGAGCCGAGTTCAAATCAGTCCCACGGAGCCAAATCAGCTGCGATCGTATGCAGCTGTTGCTGCGAGGGAAAGGAAAGGGAAGGAGAGACACAAGGTGCCGTAAAGCAATTTATCACGCATGACGTCATCCGATTTACAAAAACCTAATTTTAGTCAAAATCCAGCGAATATAAAATACTAGCTATGTGTCGTTTGTGAGGATTATCCATTCCATGTTTAAAAAACTATAGCAGTGATTTAAAAAAAAATTATATCCAAAGAAATGTAGGAATCTATGGGTGGGGCTCCATAGGACCACATTCATTCTGCACTGGCCCACCAGCGCCCCCCAGGTGCAGTACCATACCGGAACGGTTTTGAGAGTGAACGTTCTCGTCAATATTAAAAGTTCTCTGAGAATACTCAGAGCGAGGGGACATGCACATCGCAAAGCGTACTCTGAGCTGGCGGTCCTGGTGGATTTCATTCACAACCAGTTGCAGTACTCTGGGCAGCTTCATGGGTACCGCTGGATGTACGCAAAATGCAGAGAGCATGGACTGCTTGTAAGGAAAGAGGATGTGCGCTTGGTGCTGAAGGAGCTGAATCCCAGAGGAGTGGCATTAAGGCAAGCAGGACGACTCAGACGAAGGAGTTACTCCTCGAAAGGGCCAAACTTCATATGGCACCTGGATTCCTATGATAAACTGAAGCCATATGGCATTTGTGTAAATGGATGTATAGATGGGTATTCAAGAAAAATAATCTGGCTTAATGCCTACACAACAAGTAGTGGCCCAAAAAGTGCGGCGTTTAGGGGGCTGCCCTAGAGTGGTGAGAGGCGATCTTGGAATAGAAAATGGCTATGTTCGAGGCATTCAGCGTTTCCTCGTCCCTACTCGCCCAGGCGGCACCCTTGACAGCTACTTGGAGGGAGCCAGCACCGCCAATCAACGAATCGAATATTGGTGGGGTTTTCTTCGCAGAGAGTGCGCAGAGTTTTGGTTGTGCTTGTTTGCAGAACTCAGAGACAACGGGCTTTTTGATGGTGGGTTTCCTGACAAAAGCCTCCTTCAATTTTGTTACATGGGACTCATCCAGGTGAGTTAATTATAAATGTTTTCATAAGTGTGTGCTGTGCGTGAGTTCAGATAGAGGACGACCAACAGATAGGTAGGACGACCAACAGAGGGAGGAGAAAAAAAGCAAGAGAAAGAGGAGACAGAGAGGAGAAACTGCGGTGGAGACAGAGAGGAGAGAGTGAAGGAGACAGACATAAGAAGAGAAGGTGAAGGAGACAGACACAGAGCAGAAGAGTGTGAAGGAGACAGACACAGAGCAGAAGAGTGTGAAGGAGACAGACACAGAGCAGAAGAGTGTGAAGGAGGCAGACAGAGGGCGGGGTTGGTGGTCATGTGTGAATGCCATAATGTTGTTCTCTATTTAAGTTGATGGTACAGTTCTTCCTTAATGTAATTATATGTTCTTTTGAACAGGATGAGTTGGATGACACTGCACAGGTTTGGAACACGCACGCCATCAGGCCGTCGAGAAACCTGAACGTCCCCAGCGGTCGGCCGAATGTGATGTAAACTGTGCCTGACCTTTCCCGGACAAGAGATTACCTTTCCCCTGTTGAAGACGAACACTGCAAAAATGAATGTGTCTGTCGGCTGGCCACACCATGTGATCCAGATGTTTATGAACTATGCCACATCTTTATGGGCGAGTCCCATCTGACTCCACCAACAGACCCATATCAGGCTGTGAACGTCTGTATGCACCTAAGAGAGGCCATCAGTGCGTCTCTCTAGTACAATATTTATTCAACTGCAGTGCGCCTCCCCCTGATCCTACGGACTACCTGCAGTGCGCCTCCCCTTGTCCCAACTGCATTTTGTACACAATTAAATGTCCATATTTCCTTTTACAAACATACACCATGACATTGGAACTTAACCGTCACCGCACTGCTTGTTTAATAAACGTAGGTCATGTGTGTGCATAGTTAATATAAATTATTTGAAATGTAATCTTTATATTGACTAACAATCTAGAATCTGTAAATCAAGTCTAAGCTGTTGAATATTTTAGTTTCTGTAGACACCAGTCCTGTTAAGGTTTTATGATCTTTAAGATCAAATACTGCCTTGTCAACATCACTCCTCCCTTTTATATACATGGGATGGCATGTGTTTTCGAACTGTGAAACAAAAATAGTCTGTGTGAAAATGTGTAGGATTTTACTAATGCCAGAACCAAGTAGTACAAACATCAAGTTACATGTAATTGACAGAAAACACCGTGATGCCTGTGTTGCCAAGCACTGTAATGTTAGAAAGGGGTAGAACATAACAGCTCAAGCTTTTAACAGTGTGGAAATATTAGTAATTATTCTGTATTGTTATCTAGTGTGAAATCCTGGCCTGCAACCCTGATTAAATTTAAAATGTGCCTAATCAGTTTGGTTTGTCAATTTATTAAGACCAATTGAAAAATAAGAAAAATAAAACATTGCACATTACGTATAAGTCACTTCATATGCACATTCATACGCTTTATCAGAAAAGGTCTGACTCTTTAACACCATAACATCAACAATGAACAATTCTACCAGACTACATCGTTTAGCTTTCTTAGTTAAAAAAACCCCACAATATTAACCTCAGCCTCTAAGCTGGGTTTGGATCAAACTGACAAAAATAAAAACTGCAGTCAAAAAATGTAACATCCTTGTTAAAACTATTGTGATGTTCTATTGCAACAGAAAATAGAATTGCAGACTGCTCATCACACGCTTCAGTGCATCAGTTGTTTCAATGACAAAACAAACAACAAAAATATCAAATAAAAGTAACATTCCATACTGTTACTATTAGGCCTGATAAGGAGTGCTCTCAAGTTCAAAGGATATCCATTTCAAATTAGTTGCTGGACAGGATGTTGTCAAATTCAGTGCGAAATTCAGGAAAAGAGCAGTAGGTACATGGTACTTCAAGGGTAGCTCCACAGGTATGAGCAATAGGCCTTCTGTTGAGCCCAGTTTCAGCATTAAAGCACACCCCAATTTTGTCAACACATACAGTGGGGCAAAAAAGTATTTAGTCAGCCACCAATTGTGCAAGTTCTCCCATTTAAAAAGATGAGAGATGCCTGTAATTTTCATCATAGGTACACTTCAACTATGAGAGACAGAATGGGGGAAACAATCCAGGAAATCACATTGTAGGATTTTTAATGAATTAATTGGTAAATTCCTCGGTAAAATAAGTATTTGGTCACCTACAAACAAGCAAGATTTCTGGCTCTCACAGACCTGTAACTTCTTCTTTAAGAGGCTCCTCTGTCCTCCACTCGTTACCTGTATTAATGGCACCTTTTTGAACTCGTTATCAGTATAAAAGACACCTGTCCACAACCTCAAACAGTCATACTCCAAACTCCACTATGGCCAAGACCAAAGAGCTGTCAAAGGAGACCAGAGACTAAATGGTAGACCTGCACCAGGCTGGGGAAACTGAATCTGCAATAGGTAAGCAGCTTGGTGTGAAGAAATCAACTGTGGGAGCAATTATTAGAAAATGGAAGACATACAAGACCACTGCTAATCTCCCTCGATCTGGGGCTCCACGCAAGATCTCACCCCGTGGGGTCAAAATGATCACAAGAACGGTGAGCAAAAATCCCAGAACCACACGGGGGGACCTAGTGAATGACCTGCAGAGAGCTGGGACCAAAGTAACAGAGGCTACCATCAGTAACACACTACGCCGCCAGGGACTTAAATCCTGCAAATCCAGACGTGTCCCCCTGCTTAAGCCAGTACATGTCCAGGCCCGTCTGAAGTTTGCTAGAGGGCATTTGGATGATCCAGAAGAGGATTGGGAGAATGTCATATGGTCAGATGAAACCAAAATAGAACTTTTTGGTAAAAACTCAACTCGTCGTGTTTGGAGGAGAAAGAATGCAGAGTTGCTTCCAAAGAACACCATACCTACTGTGAAGCATGGGGGTGGAAACATCATGCTTTGGGGCTGTTTTTCTGCAAAGGGACCAGGACGACTGATCCGTGTAAAGGAAAGAATGAATGGGGCCATGTATCGTGAGATTTTGAGTGAAAAACTCCTTCCATCAGCAAGGGCACTGAAGATGAAGCGTGGCTGGGTCTTTCAGCATGACAATGATCCCAAACACACCGCCAGGGCAACGAAGGAGTCTGTGTTGCCCAGCGACATCCCCAAAACATCACTGCTTGAGAGGAGATCTGCATGGAGGAATGGGCCAAAATACCAGCAACAGTGTGTGAAAACCTTGTGAAGACTTACAGCAAACGTTTGACCTCTGTCATTGCCAACAAAGGGTATATAACAAAGTATTGAGATGAATTTTCTCATTTTGTCTCTCATAGTTGAGGTATACCTATGATAAAAATGACAGGCCTCTCTCATCTTTTTAAATGGGAGAACTTGCACAATTGGTGGCTGACTAAATACTTTTTTGCCCCACTGTATGACAGAAGAACCAGTGCAGAAACGCAGGATTTTTTCAGCTTTGTCTTGGTCAGCATTTTTCACATATCGTTGAAGATGGTTGAAAGTTGTCTGTTCTCTCTGAGACAGCACCTTGTTGGTTGTTTCAAACAGTTGGAACACTCTTCTGCCTGTGGCCTTCTTCTTCTCATACAGAGACAACACACTGTCCTTGTCTGGCAGTTTCAGCTGTACAAGTGCCATGGGTGTCAAGAAGCAATCGACGATATACTTTGGCTCTTGGAGAATGGCTTTATGAGCCATTGTTTCGATGGCAGGCTCCATGTTGTTCTTTGCAGGTAGGAAATGGGAACCCATCCTTGTGAAAAGGTCGAGCAAGTCCTCTTCATCACTCTCCTCCATTGTGCCCTGGAGAGCCTTCTCAACGGCTGATCTCTCAACAGGAGAGAGGTAGTTGAGAAACGATGCCATCAGGATTCCTACATCAATGGAGTCGATACCATGAATGCAGGCTAAAATGAAAGCCTTTGATAGCCTCACTGGCATGACACCATGGTCCAGTAATCCTTTCACCCAGATCCTTCCAACTGCTTGCCATTCAGCCTCACAGAAATCTGGCCTCAGCATTGGAACTCGCTCTGCTTCCCCTTCACACGTTTCAAGAAAATGCTCCCAGAATGCAGTGTAAACCTCCCTTGACACTCCAGCATCATCAATAGCTTTTTCATTTAAAAGTCCTTCTTTAGAGTCAATTTAATGATGCTACTGTCCATAAATACAGCCAAAAGAGCTTCAACCCGCCTTTGTCCTGTGAATTGATGCATGTCGCGTGCTCTCTGGATTTCCTGAGCTTTCAGCTGAGGTTGATGGGGACAGTTGGCTGCTCAAATTTAAAAGCAAATCCTGCAGTAGAAGAACAAAACACACACACACACACACACACACACACACACACACACACACACACACACACACACACACACACACACACACACACACACACACACACACACAATGTCCAAAAAATGTTGATGTTGAGTGTGAATCAAGGTCCATATAATATTGGATTCTATGTTTTTCCCTTAATGCAACTCAAAAGCATCTCTTTATAAGACCTTCTTTCAAACTCCACCACACCTCCAGTTTATAACAGACAGTTGTTTCCAATTCAAAGCCGAGGTAACACTGACAACAGTATGACATCATCAAAGTTACTTTTTTTTATACCTGACCGAGCTCCTCCAGAGCCTCTCAGGACATTATACAAATGTTTTACAGGCCAGTTATGTGAAATCTTACAGGACCGGTAGTTTAAAGGATGTGTTCAGGGTTTCTTGCAGTGATGCATCTTACCCGTGCAGTTTGCACTGCTTCCTCATGTATGGACTGTACATGTGCCGAAGGCAGGCCATAATCTGAAGACGAGGGGAGCTGTAAATCCTGCATTGGTACTCCATTCATCTCCGCAGTCTGAAAGATGAATTAAGTATGTTATTAATTGACAGCAGACACTTTGAAGTCTTAGACGTTATTGCAGGCCGTAATTTACAAAAGTTTTCCGCACTAGTCTTCTACATCTTTTACTTAAAACCTCTGTAAAAATGTACACTTAGTTTTTGAGAAAATGGAAAAAAGACAAACCTTAAATTTCAGAGACGGAGTATAATAAAGTCACAAATCAGTGTTTAGTTTGTTGAAATTGAAAAAGGTTCTAAAGCAGCATAAACAATTAAATGCTAATCTATACGCTGTGGCAAAATTAAGCTCTAAATAAACAAGAGGTGAGCTAACATCTCAGTAAGTACAGTAAGTGTTTCACAGCACTGTAGGTTATTTCATTTGTGTGTCCAAAGAATAATGGGATACAAATGCCATAAAAATAAAAGGACATGAAAAAATTTTCACATTTGAGTTTTGTAATTAAATGAATCGAATTTACTGACTATTGAAATCTAACAAAAACTACAGTATGTAATTTATTGAATTGAAGTACTAATACATTTCTCTATTTCTTCTGTGTTTACTGGTTTTAATACATAGATTTGCATTTCTACACCCTTACCCAAAAACGTTCCTGATCACATTACCCGAGTGACATCCTTATTTTTGACGTAATTCCATGTTATCACAACTGTCTCATCACCATCTGCTCCGCATAGATCCTCTCCCGGATCCCATGCAACTGTATCGTCTGACTCTGGAACATCTTCAACAGTTTCAGGCTCTGCTCATCAGGAACTGCACTGGTCAGATCAATCATTTCAATGCAGTTGGTGCCCTGCATCTGGCCAATGTGAATTGTGTTCATGTCTGTTGGGGTTGAATGTGAGCAATGTGATTTTCTTGGACCTTCTGCAGTCTCAGAGGTTGCTCTTTGTTTTTTCGATCTTGGTTGTATCTGGAAATGCAGATTCTGCAACAAATAGAAAATGTTTTGTTGTCAGCAGTCATTTGTAATAATGGCAGGGAGAAAACATGTTTCACAATTAATATTAAACGTTGTGCAAAAAAATACATATGACTCAAAGAAACTCCACATTAGCCTATTAAGAATAAAAGACATTGTGCAATATTTTGTAGATATTCTTCAATCTTTCCTCAGAGTCTCTAAGACACATTGGCAGCAAACATATACATACAGTATATAAGTGATATTTTTCAAAACATTCAAAATAAATGTATGAAATTGCAAAAAAATATCCAACAAAAAAATGTATGCGTCTGACCACATGTCAACAACAAAGTCCTGGAAAAAATGAAACATACAGAGGCGAAAGTATGTTGGTAAGGCCTTGGACAAAAGAGTGTGCTAAATAGGCCTGCCATAACTATAACTATGTAGATATACAGAAAGTTGCTGACACACACTGTGGTGACTGACGGCACACAATGGAACCTTTCTGTTTTATGAAATCCATGTACATTACTTTTTATTACCTGAAGTTTAATCTTCAAGCACTATCACTTTGCATCTGTCCCTGTAATTAAAGTTACTTTATATTTCCTACTGCCACAAACCTGTTCGCTATTGTCGCTGTCAGATGAATATCCACACTCCGGCAGGTCTGTAATCAATTCATCTGCATCAACAGATCCATGTGTAGTCAACGGTGAGTCTGCTCCCTCAGTGATGTCAACTAATGAATCTACATATAAGGAATCTTCACTATGTTTTTCTACCTCAGATGAGGATTGATCTGTTGAGTGGGCTTCTTCTTTTGTGGTATGTAAAATCTAAGCAGCTTCAGTTTGGTTTGTTCATAAAATCTGCCAACAGTGTCACTTGAAGGGATCTGGTTTCTTTTAAAATCACAGACATCAAAGGTGAAGTCTTCAACTGGCCCATTTGTTGAGTGGCCATCTGGGAAAAATAGCTTCTTTCCCATTTCCAAAAGCTGAGAAACAGTTGTTGTTTTTTCCACCGTTGCATGTCTTGTTCCTCCGCCATTGCTGGTCCTCACTTGTTGGTATTCCTTGTTGTTAAAATGAAGCCATCCATTTTTCAATCTTCCTGGAAGTCTTTTGTGCTGCATTATTTCTTTGTCTTGACATGCGTTCACCTTCCTTTTGGAACACACCTGATGCACCACACACAGGGGCGGCTCCAGAAAATTATTGTTGGGGGGGCAATGGGGGGGTCTGATTTTTTATAGGAGGTGCTAGTGAATTCTGACATAACGAACACCAAACACCACTGTTCCCGGGCTAATACACTACATTGAAATGCACGTTACTAAATGTTTATATACAACAAACACAAGCATATTTAATTACTTGTATTTAATGAATCAACAAACAAGCAAGCACAAGAATACAATTTAAATCCTAGCCACCACAGAGAACATCTGTGGATTTACTAGTGGAACAGAATTGTAGCAGTGTGTAGTGCAACACAGTATACTCTTACCACTGTCTCACTGAATCTTTTGTCTCACCTCTGATCTCCTCTTTACTATTTTTCCCCTTTTCCTGTTTTTCCTTTCTCTTTTCCTCTTTTTTAAACTCTTTCTTCACATCTCCCCTTCCTTTTTTTTCCTCTCCTTCCCCTTTTCAACTTCTTTTCTTCATCTCTTTTTTCCCCAAACTCCTCTTTTTTCTCCCCCCTTTCCATTCTCCACTGCTGTCTTTCTTCTTTTCTTTTTCTTTTCCCTCTGTTTTTTCCTCTCCTTCCCCTTTCCCTTCTGTTTTCCCTCTCTTTTCTTTCAAACCCCTCTTTTTCCCCTTTCCCCTTACTCTCACTGCGGTTTTCCCCCTCTTCTTCTCTCAACTCCTCTTTTTCCCCTTCCCTTTCACTCCCCATTGCGGTCTTCCTCTCTTTTTTCCTTAACTCCCCCTGTTTTTTTCCTTTTCCTTCACTTTTCCACTGCTGTTTTTCCTTTTCTCTTCTTCTTCAACTCCTCTTTTTTCTCCTTTCCTTCACTCCCCAAAGTGTCTTCTTGGGCCCCTTCTTTCAACCCCCTTTTTTCTCCTTTCCTTCACTCCCCACTTTTTTTTCCCCCTTTTTTCTTCTCTCCCCCTTTTCCTCTTTTCTCCTCTCCTTCATCTCCCTTCGGGCTTCCTCTCATTTTCCCACTTCTCTCTCCCTTTTGTTTTCCTCTCCCCACTCTCCCTGTTTGTCTTCTCTCTTTCTCTCCTCCCTCCTCTGTTTTCCTCCCCTTTCCCCTTTCTCCACTGTTTGTTTTTCCCCTTTTTCCTTTCCTCCTCCCTGTTCCCCTCTCCTTCACTCTCCACGGGGTTTCCCCTTTCTTTTTTTTCTCTCCTCCTCCTCTTTTCCCTCCCTTCCCCTTTCCACCTCTTCCTTCCCCCCCCCTTTTCCCTCTTTTCCTTTTTCTCCCCCTTCTGTTCCCCCCCTTCCCCCCTTTCCCTTCCAACCCCGGGGGGGTCCTTTCCCCTTCTCTCTTCTTTCCCCCAAACCCCCTCCCTGGTTCCCTTCTCCCTTGGGGGGAACCCCCCACCCCCCCGGTTTCCCCAACCCCCCCCCCCTCTTCCCCCTCACCTCCAAAGGGGGGGGGCCTGTTCTTCCCCCTCCCCCCTTTCTTTTCTTCCCCCCCCCCCTTTCTTTTTTTTTTTCCTCCCCCTTTCCCCCACCCCCCTTCCCCTTTTTTCCCTTTTTCCCCCAACCCCTTTCTTTCCCCCCTTCCCTTTTTTTTTTTTCCTTTTTTTTTTCCTTCCTTTTTCCCCCCTTCCTCTCCTCTCCTTTTTCCCCTTTTCCCCTTTTCCCCCCTTTTCCCCCTTTCCTTCCCCCTTTTCCTCTCTTTTCCTTTTCCCCAAATTTATGCCCCTTTTTTAAGGCTTGGCAGGTTTTTGGTTTTTCCTCCCCCGTTTCTCAAAAACCATAAATTGTTTTTAAAGTCTGTTTTCCTTTTGGGGAACAGCTGTCGGGCGGTTGGGGGTGTTTTTATTTTTAAATTTTTTAAAAGTCCGCCCCGCCCTTTTTTCCCCTTTCTCCTTCCCTCCCCCACTTTGTTTTTATCTTTCTTTTTGAAAAACCCCTTGATCCCTCTTCTTCCTTCCATTCTTTTTCTTCCTTTTTCTTCTTTTCAACTCCTCGGGTTTTCCTCCCCTTCACCCCCCACTGCTGTTTTCCTCTCTTTTCTCTCTCCTCCTTTTGTTTCCTACCCTTTAATTTCCCCCCCGGTTTGTCCCTTCTTCTTCTCTCCCCCTCCTCTGTTTTTTCCCCCCTTCACTCTCCCCGGGCTGTTTTTCCTCTCTTTCTTCTTTCCAACCCCTTTTTCTCCCCTCCTCTTTTTCTCCTCTCCTTCACTCCCATTCGGGTTCTTTTCTTTTTCAACCCCTTTCTTTTTTCCCTCTTTTTCCACCTCCATTTCTGTTTTTTTCTTTTCTCAATTTCCTCTTTTCCCTTTCCTTCACTCTCCATGCTGTCTTTCCTCTCTTTTTTTTAAATTCCTTTTCCTCCTCTTTTGGGGACCCCATGAAATTTGCGGGAAAAAACCACCCAGGGGGGCCCACACGGGCCCAAAAAATACTAACTTCAGTTAAATTTAATATGAGGCAAACAAAAAGGGACCGGTAAACTTTTTTAAAAATCTGTCAAAAAAAAAATTGTGTACTCACTGGTCTTTTCACAACGAAAAAATTCCGCTGTTTTTGTAAATTGGGGCAAAGGGGTTTTAAAAAAACTGCCTGGGACATCAATTGCGGGGGCCCCTTTGCTTGAACTAATTGCCAGGACACCCGGATTGCGGGGAAGGGAAGCATCTCCGCTTTTGTTCCCGGGGTGGGTTTTTTTTCAAACGCCTTAAGGGAGAAGCTCCTCTAACATAAAAGTGATGTAAACGGGGCAGTGTCTTTGAGTTTCAGAAAAGGTTGGGAACGGGTTTCAACGAATGCTCCTTTGTTGGCCTCAAAGCCCGGGCCTTTCATGGGTGGTGTTTGAAAAAGGGTTCCCCCCTTTTGGTTTTTTCCTCTAAATTTCAGTTTTTTTAAAAGGGTTTTGGAAGTTTTTTGAGAGGTTTTTTTTTCAATACGCCTTTAAGTTCGGGCCATGGGAAAAAAGGAGTTTTTTTGTCCAAGAATGTTCGGGGTTTTGGGGTTTTAAGCGCTGCGGGCTCCTTTTAAAAAACCGGGGACAGCTGTCGGGGAAAAAACCCCCGGTCCAATTCATGTTTAATCGATTTTTTTAAAGGGGAAAAATAGCGGGGTTTTTGATAGTTTCTGAGGTTTCCAGCGGCTTTTTTGCCCCTGGTGGGGCTTTTTCACCAAAAAGGCCCTCCCAGGGGGTGGGGCTTTTTTTTTCCCCTTTAAAACCTGTGGGGCTGCATGTCAATGCCAACTTTTCTCCCCAACTTTAAAACGGGCCCACCTCCCAGATTTTTGCCCCATGTTTCAGCATTGGGGTTTTGTCTTTTGGGGGGTTTTCAAAAAACTGAAAAGGGGACCAGATCAATGGAAAGATGCCAGCCCCAAAATCTGGGGCCCTTTTTAATGTTTCAGATAAGTTTTTTTGTGAGCTTGAATTGTTTCAAAAAGTTTACAGTTTTGCACAACAAATTTTTGCACCCAATCATTTTCCAATCAGTGATCGGGGTTCGGGTTAGCTCTCTGAGCTTCGTCGGGTTTTGGCTCACATCCACAAAAATTTTGCTAAGGGGGGAAGCAGGGAGGTTTCTTTTTTTTGGCCCAGTGAAAGGAATATTGGCGGGCCCAAACCTGGTATTTTTATTTTCTTTTAATTTCCCAAATGGCTTTTTTTGGGTGGGCTAATTTCTTTTTGCTTCTCCGGGAACACCTTGGGGTTTCCCTTTTCCCCAGAAAAGAAGTTTTTTAAAAATTCTTGACCTTTGGGAAAAACCCATTCTGCAATGGTTTCACATTATTTTACCCCCAGTAAAACAAAAAAACCAAGTTTTAATTTTGTGTGCTTTTAGCAATGGTTTGAAAAGGGGAATGGGGGAAACTTCTTGGCAAAATTTTTCCCGGACCCCCATTTTTTGCCCCCGGGAAACAGGGCCCGAGGCCCCTTCAAAAGCACTTTTGCAACCCAGGGGCTTTGTTTGTCTAGGGTTTACACTTAGCCAGTGTTTTTTTAAAAATAAATTTTGTTTTAAAGACTCTTGATCCAGGCCCTCTGCAGAAAAAAAGGGTCCAAAAATTTCATGAATCATATCATTGTTTAGATTTCGAAAGAACAAACAGTTTAGCGGGCTCTTTTTTGCCCCACTTTCCTTTTTTTTCACCCAAACCCTTTAAAACCCAAAAATGCCTTCCGGGTTTAAACCCCCGTTGCCACTTTTTCCCTTTCCCCCTTTGGGGCCCAAATAACTTTAATCGCTCATCCTGGATATCATAAAGGGCATAATTTGGCATTCCCAGGCCATGGAAAATTTTCCCTTTAAAGGCCCAATGGTGTCAAACTTTCCAGCTTTTTTAAAAACGTTCAATAAAATTATTTTGTTTGGGGATTTTGCTGATTTTCCCCTGTCCCCTTCTGTGCAATTTTTTGCCAAGCATTTAAAACCCCCAGTGTTCTATGATTTGTTTTATGTACTGCCTTTTTTTTCTTGTTTTTTTTTCTTTGTCCAGCATCAATTTTAAGTTTTTTAATCCTTAAAACCATTTTTTTCCCCCTTGCCTTAAAACCCCACACCACCCTTCCTTTGGGCAATTTTTATGAAAAAACACTTGAAAGGTGTTTTGTTGTTTTACCCCTTTTCCCTTTCCGTTTTTAAAAGCCGGGCGTGGGGGGAAGGGCCCCTTTTTTGAGTGACCAGATTTTTCCGAGCTTTGGGGGGGAAAAAAATGCCGAAAAGGCAAAAAAAAAAAAGCAGCAACAACTGACACGAGTATTCAGGCCCCGCGTATTGTTTAAACCAAGACTGGCAAAAAAATTTAAAGTTAGCTGGGGGGCAAAATGCCCGCCCCCGGGGGGCCCTTTTGGGTGAGGCTGCCTCGGTCCCTTGCTGGGTTTTTGGCCTTAAAAACCCCAGGGCCCGGTTTCCCGGGCCCCCCAAGGGTCGGAGCTACGGCTGTCGGTTTAAAACTCTCCCCTTTACTTTTCCCCGGGGTCTTTTCCCCAATTTTTTAGGGATGTTATCGGGGGCCCCCGGTCTGATGCCGCCCCTTTCCGCGCCGCCTCCGCCGCTCCTCCGCCGCCCCCTTGCCCCCCCCGACTCCATTTTCCGCCGCTTCTTCATCCGCCTCTTCATCCCACTGTTCCCGTTCCCAACCCCTGTCCCCTCCATCGTTTTCTGGCCCCCGCAAAAACCCGCCGCCCCCACCATCAAACCATTTCCCTCCCCTTTTTCTGGAAATTTAAAGTTTCAAAAACGGGTTTCCCTTTTTTTCTCTGTTTACTCGTAAATTTTCTCTTCGTTTAAACTAGCCCCTATGCGTAAAACCCCCCCAACATGAACGTTTAAACGCACGTTTTGCGTGCAAATTTCCCCTCCAAAACGCATACAATACTAAAAAATACAGCGCTTCTGAATTTCGGAAAACTACAGCAAAGTTTTTTTAAAAAAATTGTTTTTCAGGAAAGGTTACCCTTTTATTTTTATTTTTCTCGGGGGTGTCTTAATTTTTTCCCTTTTTTTGGATTATAGTTTGTTTTTTATTATTTTTTTTTCGAGGGCCCGGGGGGGCAAATGGGGGGCAAAGCCTTTGACTGGAGGGTCTTAAGACCCTGCTTGCCCCCCCCCAGCGCCGCCATTGACCACACAATGCTCCTTTTGTCTTTGATATACTTTTCCGTGCTCCTATTTTATCTCTTAACTTCTGTAGAAGAGTCTCTTTATCTGTGCTGCACTTTGTTTGTTGACAGAAGGAGAGGACAGCTACTCAGTCACCATATGAAATGATATATTTTGCCATTTGTTCATCAATCATGATGGTTAGTGTTAGAAATAATCAATATATTGAAACGGAACATTAAAAGATAATTCACTGTTTCTGGACGGATCATATTTGTCCATTTCCGGTAGTATTACCAGATGTTGTTTTTAGCCTCAGATAGCATAAACCTAATGTTGTATATATGAGTAGAGGGAGAAGGACGCGTGGAGTTACAAACTAAACACACTGCCTCTACCTCTCACTCATTGATGCTGCAATGATACTATCGCGTGTTTAATACCTGGCAAACCTCAGAAGGATTGCATAATAGAATATCGTAAAAGAGAGATCCAGGATATCCTTAACAAGATGGCGACGGTGACGTCATAAGAGGACCCCGCCCCCGACGACGTCAGCCTTTAGAAGAATCCGGAGAACCCCATGTGACCAGCGGCCAACAGGATCCAGCCCCCCGCTACCAACCAATGAGAGCACGAGAACGGAGCGCGTCTTATTTTGAAGTTGTTTATTGTATGGTCGGAAAGGGGTGGTTCTATAAAACATGTTTGTATTGTAGAACCGAGGTCTCTTTTGTTCCAGACCGCCAGACAGTAACTACTGATGAGCTCCACTCAGTCAGTGGCCTGTGGACGCATGTCCCGGGCTATTGAGCCACAGCTATGAAACTTTGGTAAAACCTACTGCTGCATCCTTTTATTAAATACTCCTTTTAAAACTTACTGAAGAGTTTATCGCCGGCCACTAGAGAGCAGTGTCACTGCTGTTGCTGCCCGGTTATGCCGTGCTCTGACCCGGTAGTGCCGAGCGGCCATTTTAGTTCAAACATTGTTCATTCACTCCGCCTCGAGTTGAGACGTTCGTCCACTCATTCATGTAAGACTGTTTCCACTATTATATTATACTATATATATAGTATACTGTTATACTACTATACTCTGTTTCGTGGTATATATTTGTGTTAAGTAGATTGCATGGATGTAATACTTTGTCATTCTATCTTGCTGCATTACTCTGTTTCAGGGTGTCGTCATCCTTGTCAATAAATTACCGAAACTGACATTGAGGAGTGTGTTTCTTCACTTACAAGAGGAGGTTTGCTTTCTTTCTTTTGAATCGAAACCTGGGCTTCGAATAAACGAACATTTCTTACATTAGCACTGCCTTGTCAACCTGCAAAAATAAAATCGCTAATATATTACCAACAACCATTATTTTTTCACCACAAATCAGAACGTTTAGCTAGGTAGCGAGCTAGTTACTACCAGTGACATGCGGTGAAGTTCATGGCTGGTGAGGCACTGACGTCATCACAATCAGATTTGAACCTTAGAGCATCTTATTCATTATTTGAATGGCAGCAGTTAATGGTGTTATGTTTAAAATCCCAAATCAGCAGTCTTCACATATAAAAAACTGTATCACTCAATAAAGCACATGTAATTAAAAACGTTATTGCGATATTACCTTTATTTATAAATGAAGTCCATCTTAGAAAATTGTTTTAGTTTGGATATGCAATCCTCCATTCTAAAAGTAGGGTCAGGCGAGACGAAAAAATAAGCAAACGACTGCACTTGACTTAAACTGTAAATTTTAGCTCGCTGTCACTTATTCTGCAGCGCACGAAGAATCACTGGACTCACTAGCACCCACTGCCATGAGGCAGGAGAACTGCGTGCCTCACCTAGACTCTCTTCGCAGTGGTTTTGCTCAGCACAAGAGACACGTTACAGACATACAGTTGACAAAAAACCACTGTATATTATATACACCAGCTAAAGTATGGAAATTAGTTAATATAGCCAGAGTGTTTGAACATTTTAATAGCGACATACAGACTGAGAGCAGTTACAGTCTCCCTGTATAGCATGTCAGCAGGTTGGTGCCTCACCGAGCAGCCGTTCTCAGTGTTTGAACGTGAATATGAAAATTCAGCGATTTTGGATCAAAATAATGTAAACTGGTGAAATTAAAAGGAAATAACTTTATAATACAAACAACTGGATAAATATGATCATTACATTTATTTCTTCATTTTACTTTTCATGATGACAGGTGAGGCACGGCCTCACCTGCCTCCCCTCACCGCACGTCACTGGTTACTACACACTAGTACTAACGTTACCCCGCCTAACAGTAGCTTCCCAAATTCCGAAGTTTTAAACGTTTTATTGAAGTCTTCTTTTAAACTGCAGGGTTTAAATGATGAGAAAAACCCCACAGTTTACTGTCAGGGTTCGTATTAAGGTTAACTAAGTGCGCATGCTAGCTCCGTATTACTTATAAGTGTTTGTTTTTTCCCGGGAAATCAGTGTTGTTATTAACTTATTGCGTGCGTGAATTGGCTGAATGTTCTGCCCACCTTGTCACTTTGCTTTTTTCATGATTTTCCTCCTGTGGGACCTCTCTGGAGCGAAAGACACCTTGCCAAATCCTCCTCCATGACTCTTCCATGGGTTTTACAAGCTGCTCAGAGTGCTTGGCAGTAGGTTGCCGAACTGCCCGCAGTACATTGAATTTGCGATATCTCGCGACTTTTTTTTTAAAAACTAATTTTTTTTTTCTTGCCCCCTGGGGGCTCCGTATTGTTGTGCACGTAGCCTATTACCATAGGTCAAGACACTCACTTGATATGTGTGTCTGTGTGGAGAAATGTGTTTCTCTGCTGAGCTCCGTTGTTTTGTTGGCTTATGTTTGTGTCCCAGAAACCGGCAATCGTTTCAAGAAAAATATTTGATCGTGATATTAGCAGCGGAGCTCATGAATGTAGACTGAATCCTGATGTTTGCGAAAGCCCGGAAAGACACATCCCGGCTGTGGTTGGGTGTTTTCTTCACTTAAAAAAGCGGGGGCCGGTTTGTTCGAAAGTAAAACTACTTCAACTGAGGACGCAGCCTAAGTGGCGCCTTGTGGTTATGGCAAAGTTAATGTTCCTCGGGAAATAAGTGCTACAGCCCACTACCCCCCCTTACTTTGAAGTCCTGTCCGTGAAAATATAGTCTTTAATGAAACCGGTCCGTAGCGCAAAAAAGGTACAGGCCCGCTGCCTTAGAACCTGAAAGTGTGGTTCAACTATAGACTGTATATATAAAGGGTGTAAAGAGTTCGGTTAATTTGTGCATAGGATAAACGTTTAGCGCTATAAAACAACCATCACAGCAGTGTTTCTCTTAGCTCTGTCCAATCACAAACAAGGAGTGTTTTTACCTAAAGCAATACCCTTTCCATTAAACTTTGAAATATTTTAGTGTTTCGTGAAATGTTATTTTTGTTTTATGTCATGTTTTTTAGTGTTTTATGTAATGTCGTGTTTCATGAATGTTGTAGTGTTTTTGAAATGTTGTAGTGTTTTGTGAATGTGTAGTATCGCCTTCAGAGAGGGAACGTCCAAGTTTGACTGAAAACAAAGTTTTAAAAAACAATCCTTACACCCCACATTCAGGTAAAGTTAGATTTGGGGACGTCAGCTAACAAATTGGTGGGGATTTGCAGCTAATTTAGCTAGCTTTGTTAGCTAACATGTACAAAACCCAATACAGTCAATCACAAGTCAGAAAATATACAACTAAATATTTTGAATTTTTGCCAAACCAAAAATACAAATAAGTAAATGTGACCATACCTGTTCTAATGGAGAAAGATCACTGCACGCCCCCAGGGTCCTCAACAACACCAGGCCAACATGAAGGGAAAATCGATCCAGGGTTAGCGAATATTTTGAAACTACACACACACACACACAAAACCCCACACACAACACACCCCACACACACACAAAACTATCATGAATTAATTGATGACCCAAAAGTCCAAGCCCTAGGATAGAAAAAATAAAGAAAGGGTTCAACACGGGGTGGGATGATTCTCTCGCAAACACACAAAATCAAACCACTTGAATTATTTTTGGGTAACCTGTACATCTGTAAATTTTTTAAACATCCCTTCTTTTACAGTACATGAAAGAGTTTATTTCATGCAGATCCTTCGACATCAGCCTTTTAAAACACAAAAACACCACACTGTCTCCCTCAATGCAGTTTCACTCTAGCTGTTTGCTTAGTGCCATGCAAACTGGACAACAGGTGGCAGATGCAAACGGGCTGAATGCTGATTTTGACTCTTCATCCAAACAGCCCGCGAGCTATGAGCTGCTGAGAAACACTCTTTTTAATGGGAGTAGGTTGTCTTTGCGTTTTTTGTGCAAACTGCTGGTACAGAAAGTCTGCACAGGGTCTTCCGAAGGCCACCGAACTGAAAAAGCCCACTGAAGCAGCTGCAGACCGTCAGAGCCACGTGACCAGGTGTTGAATTAAAAAATGATTGCTGAGAGTTTCTCAAAAAATATAAATCCATGATGTTGAATGGTTTTGGGGTTTTCTTGGGTTTCAATATCCACTGGAATTTGTAAAATGACTTGCCCGTGACACAAGTGCTTACATCTCCATAGGTGTTTGAGGAGGGTGATAACAATTTTTTCCCAAGTTACTGTGCACCGGGATAAATTTTATGGAGCTAATTTTCAGATTTTTTCAGGTTTGTTCTGGGTCGCAGGGTCTTTGCACGAAAGAAAATAAACGATGGAAGGTGACTTCACCAATCCATGGAGTTCCCGCTGCAAATAAAGGGCTAACAATGTTGTGATCACCGACGAAAAATTTCAAAGGGACACTGTTACAAGAATGATTTTGTTTGCTGCCTCCGTGTGCGGCTAATTGCAGTCGCAAAAAGATGTTTAGAAACAGTCCAATGTTGGTCCAGTGCGGATTTTCCCCAAATTTCAAACCAGTTTTTTGTGTTTCCACTGCAGGGGCTTGTTAATAATTGGGTTCCAACCGGGGGAAAACAAATAGTAGCTCGGCCCGCCCCAAACCCGGTCGGGCTAACGTCGATAATGGGTAGCAATTTCAAAAGCAACACCCGTTTAAGCGAGATAAACAGAGTTGAAAGGTTGTAAAAACAGTATCTCCCGGGATCCAAAAGGGCAGAACACAATCACTATGTGTAACTACCCGGGATAGTTTGACATATCATTTTTTTGTTATTGTACTTTTTTTGAACTGTTTTCCCAGTGGATTAGCCGTCTTGAACAGCGCAATTACTCTGCTACAGCGACAGAAGGTTTTTACCGTGTTCAGGGTGCGATACAAACAATTTTTTTTCATCGTTAAGTTTAAACCTAGCGAAAAAATACGCACCAAAAAAAAATCCAAATTTTGGAAAAATGAAAATTTTAAACCCGATGCTTTTTGTTCTGCCCCTTGGTATTGTAAAACTTGTTTTTTATTTTAAATGACTTTGCTGGTTAGTTAACATTTCCAAAATGAAGTTTTCACATTAATAACCCT